>NC_053424.1:51876971-52078501 GCF_007990345.1 Gossypium hirsutum
ATTTACCGGTAAATAGGTTGGATATCGTTCTTTCATCGAGCTCTCGGTTCCCAGTTGCTTCCTCGATCCGTGTTTGAGCCACAACACCTTAACCAACGAAACCCTTTTATTTTGCACCTTTCACTTCACGAGCTAGGATACGAATCGGTTCTTCTTCATAGCTCAAGTCAGATTGAATTTCAACTTCTGAGGGATTAATCACATGTGACGGATCGGATCTATAACGTCGAAGCATTGAAACATGAAAGACATCGTGAATCTTTTCAAGTTCATGGGGTAAAATCAATCGATACGCAACTGGACCGACTCGTTCGGTTATTTCGTATGGCCCAATGAATCTCGGACTCAACTTGCCCTTTCGGCCAAATCTGAGTACCTTTTTCCAAGGCGAAACTTTAAGAAACACTTTATCTCCCGCCTGATATTCAATGTCTTTTCGTTTCAAATCCGCATACGATTTCTGACGATCCGTGGCTGCCTTTAGACTTTCGCGGATTACCTTTACTTTTTGTTCGGCATCTTTAATCAAATCAACTCCGAAAATTTTACTTTCACCAAGCTCGGTCCAAAACAATGGCGTACGGCATTTACGACCGTACAAAGCCTCATAAGGTGCCATCTTAATACTTGATTGAAAACTATTGTTGTAAGTGAATTCAATCAAAGGTACATACCGTTCCATGAACCACTAAACTCAAGGATGCAGCATCTCAGCATATCCTCGAGTATCTGAATTATCCGCTCGGATTGTCCATCGGTTTGGGGGTGAAAAGCGGTGCTAAAATGCAGCTTGGTACCCAAAGCTTCTTGCAATTTCTTCCAAAATCGTGAGGTGAATCTCGGATCTCTATCCGACACGATAGAAATAGGTACTCCATGTAATCTCACAATCTGAGAGACATACAATTCGGCTAGTTTATCCAATGAAGATCCGTACGCACGGGATAAAGTGAGCCGACTTAGTCAGCCTATCAACAACAACCCAAATCGCATCCTCTTACTTGCGGACAATGGCAGTCCGGACACAAGTCCATTGTGACCGGTCCCATTCACTCGGTATCATGATCGGCTGAAGTAACCTGAAGGCACTTGATGTTCCGCTTCACTTGTGACATATTAAACATCTCGAAACAAAGTCGGAGATGTCTCGTTCATACCACGCCACCAAAACCGACGTTTCAAGTCGTTGTACATTTTCGTGCTCCGGGTGAATGACATTCGGCTACAATGGCTTCGTTCAGAATCATCGGAATGAGTTCTGAATTCCTTGGAACACACAAACGACTTCTAAACCTCAAACAACCATCATCATCAATCTGAAACTCCGATTCCTTGTTCGGAACACACTCAGCTTGTTTTGCAACCAATTCATCATCGACCTTCTGAGCTTCACGAATTTGATGAGTCAATAATGGTTTGGCTTTTAATTCAGCTACTAACACATTGTCAGGTAGAACAGACAAGTGTACATTCATCGCTCGCAAAGCAAACAGTGATTTCCGGCTTAAGGCGTCCGCAACCACATTAGCCTTTCCCGGGTGGTAATCAATGACAAGCTCGTAATCTTTCAACAACTCAAGCCAACGTCTTTGTCGCAGATTCAAGTCTCGTTGAGTCATCAAATATTGAGACTTTTGTGATCCGAAAACACATGGCACTTCTCACCAAACAAATAATGTCGCCATATTTTCAATGCAAACACAATGGCGGCTAGTTCGAGATCATGGGTCGGATAATTTCTCTCGTGTGGCTTCAATTGTCTCGACGCATAGGCCACAACTCGACCTTCTTGCATCAATACGCAACCCAACCCAAGTAGGGATGCGTCACTATAAATGACAAACTCTTTACCCGATTCGGGTTGCACCAAAATTGGAGCTTCAGTCAAATGAGTTTCAGTTGATCGAAGCTTTTCTGACATTTCTCCGTCCATTCGAACTTAACATCCTTTGAAGTAGCTTCGTCATTGGTGTGGCTATCATCGAGAAACCTTTGACAAATCGTCGGTAATAACCGGCGAGCCCTAGAAAGCTCCGGACTTCGGTAACATTTCTCGGAGGCTTCCAGTTAAGTATGGCTGAAATTTTGCTCGGGTCAACTCGAATACCCGATGCGGATACCACATGACCTAAGAAGCTAACCTCTCTTAACCAGAACTCACACTTACTGAACTTAGCATATAACTGCTTATCCCGCAGAATTTGCAACACTAGCCTCAGATGCTCAGCATGTTCGGTCTCATCTCTTGAATAGACCAAGATGTCATAAATAAACACAACTATGAACCGATCCAAATACGGCCTAAAGATCCGATTCATCAAATCCATAAACACCACAGGGGCATTAGTGAGCCCAAACGGCATCACTAAGAACTCGTAGTGACCGTACCTCGTTCTGAAAGCAGTTTTGGGTACGTCCGAATCTCGAATCCGCAACTGATAATAACCCGATCTCAAATCTATCTTTGAAAACACCGATGCTCCCTTTAATTGATCGAACAGATCATCAATACGCGGTAACGGATACTTATTCTTTATCGTCACTTTATTCAGTTGACGATAGTCAATGCACAACCTCATGGTTCCGTCCTTCTTTTTCACGAACAATACTGGTGCACCCCAAGGTGAGAAACTCGGTCGAGCGAAACCTCTATCCGTCAATTCTTGCAACTGAGCTTTCAACTCTTTTAACTCGGTTAGTGCCATACGATACGGAGCGGTCGAAATTGGCGTAGTTCCAGGTACAAGCTCAATGCCAAACTCTACCTCCCGAACAGGTGGCAAACCCGGTAACTCTTCAGGAAAAACATCCGGGTATTCACAGACCACCGGCACCGATTCGGGTTTCTTTTCTAACTCCTTGTCATCAAGTACATACGCGAGGTATGCTTCGCACCCTTTCCTTACATATTCTGGGCCAACATTGCTGATATTACAGCTGGCAACCCCCTTAAGTCCGCAGACTCAACTCGGATTATTTCGTTATTTGCGCACCTCAAATCGATAGTCTTGCTTTTGCAATTCACAACCGCATCATGCGCGGTTAACCAATCCAAACCAAGAATAACATCAAACTCGTCGAACGGCAAAGGCATCAAATCGGCCGGAAAACAGGATTCTCGGATTATTAGAGGGCATCTCTTACACACTTTATCAACAAGTACGCATTGACCCAAAGGGTTTGATACTCGAATTACGAGCTCAGTAGACTCAACAGGTAGAGTTTTACTGGTTGCTAAGGTTTCGCATACATATGAATGAGTAGAACCAGGGTCAATCAATACAATCACATTAGTATCAAAGAGAGTGAAGGTACCAGTGATGACGTCGGGGAGGATGCCTCCTCTCGTGCGCGAATGGCATATGCTCTAGCAGGAGTACGGTTCTCGGCTCGATCGGCCGTATCAGAGGCCCCCCTCTGACTACCACCCCTGCCTCCTAAAATTCTCGGTGGTCTACCTCTAAATGTCACTCCACTAGGTCTTGCACCTTGAATCTTATTCTTCTCATCCAGCTCCGTGCAATCTCTAATGAAGTGGTCCTTCGAACCGCATCCGTAACAGGCCCTGCTAGTAGACTTGCCCCAACATTCACCTGGGTGTCGTCTTCCACATTGGGGACATTCAGGTTTCTCGTGACGATTATTGCCCACACTAGCTACCGAAGTAGCTCGGGAGCCCATCGATGGTCTTGCCCTGATGGAAATTCCCGCAGTCGCCCTCGACTTATTAATGTCCTCCCTGAACTTCTTTACAGCTGAGAACGGAGCTTTACCCGTCGATCTTTTACGATAATCTCTAGCTTCAAATTCAGCCTTCCTCTTCTCCTTTCCAAGTTCTTCCGCCTTGCAGGCTCGTTCGACTAGTGTTACGAATTCTTTTATTTCCAAAATACCCATTAGTAGCTTTAAATCTTCATTCAATCCTTCCTCGAATCTTTTGCACATAGCAACCTCATCAGCTACACACTCCCGGGCATACCTACTGAGTCTTACGAATTCATGTTCGTATTCAGATACAGTCATACGGCATTGCTTGAGTTCCAAGAACTCCTTATGCTTCTGATCAATGAACCGTTGGCTAATAAATTTCTTTCGGAATTCCGTTTGAAAGAAGTCCCAAGTTACTCGCTCGTTCGGGACTATGGAAATCAAGGTCCTCCACCAATAGTAGGTTGAGTCTCGCAACAGAGATACAGCACATTTTAGACATTCGTCAGGTGTGCATGACAATTCATCGAACACCCGAATGGTGTTATCAAGCCAGAACTCGGCCCTTTCGGCATCATCAGTTACTATGGCCTTGAACTCCTCGGCCCCACGCTTCCTAATCAAGTCTACAGGTGGCTTACTCAGCCTCACAGGATCAGCGACTGATGGCATTACAGGCTCTTGGGGTGGATTATTCAAATTTGGGAATTGTTGGACAGCCGGGTTGGTTCGGGCATATTGCGCGACCCACTCATTCATCATGGTAAAGAAGGCTTGTTTAGCCCCCTCACCTTGATTATTCGCAGATGACTGAGGTTCAATAGGCGGCGTCCCTTGTGCAGGAGCAGCCGCTACGCTCTCAACGTCATCCGCTAGGGTTCTTTCTACACCGGGATCCATTTACTAATCAAAACAAAAACATTTCAACCGTCAGAAGTCATCACCCTTTTAAACATTAACATTAAGGCATGTATAGCTAGACTCATACGTGCTATGGTAGTCCTAGAACCGACTAAACCATAGCTCTGATACCAATCAAATGTAACACCCCGAACCCGAAACCGACACCGGAGTCGAACACGAGGTGTTAACTGACTTTAACCCCTTATAAAATTTATTTTCCAGACACTGCCCAATCTGTGTACTAGTCGTTTTAAAAATCATATCTTGAGTTTCGTAACTCGAAAATCAGTTTCGTGATTTTTCCCAGAAACTAGACTCATGTGGCCATCTATGTATTTTTTTCTATAATTTTTGGTCGGGCCAATTAGTACAGTTTATTAGTCAAAGTCTCCCATATTGCAGGGGTCGACTACACTGACCTTTGCCCATTACGACTTGGATATCTCCCTGCACGGGGCTTCAATACTGATGCCGTTTGTTTCTATGAAAACTAGACTCAGAGAGGAATCTGTACATATATGGTACAACCCCTAATTATCTCTGGTTAATTTATAATGAATTTCCAAAGTCGGAGCAGGGAATCCAAAAACCGTTCTGGCCCTGTCCCACAAAAATCTGATTATCTCTTAATATACTGCCCATATGATCTTTTCGTTACTTCCTCATGAAAACAGACTCATCGAGCTTCTATTACATAATTTATTCATCAATTAATTCCACTCCTACTATTTTTAGTGATTTTTAATCTCATGACACTGCTGCTGCCAGCATCTGTTACGAAAGTAACTAGGTCCATTTCATGCCTACCTTTGATCCAACTCAATCGAACATTCGTGCCATTTTCGCATGGCTTAAAGTTTACATGCCAAAGTTCAAACACAACGTAATAGCTTATACATGCCAAAATGTTCTTCTAAGCCAACTAAGAAGAAAGTACCAAAACTTGCTATCCGGTGTGATGACTTCGATGACGACCTGACCCCGCAAAAATAGATGAGTCCAAGCAACCTATAATGGGTGACAAGGAAACACCGAGTGAGTTTATAACTCAGTAAGTCATAAGCAATGTACTACCATCCATCAATAACATTATCACAAGAGGAAACAAAATGGAACGAGACAATTTACTCCATCCATACCGAACCATACCATAGTTCCTCCCACCTATCGATTCAATTTCATATCAATTCATGCATTCACATTCCATATACTCATCAATAGGACATTGAAGCATTTTCATAAACCAATTTATTTTCGTTACAATCAAACGACTAAACGGCCTTTCACCCATCCTACGATAAATTTTATGTACGTGACTTCAAGTATATTTGTCACATAGGTTCAAACTTACCGAGCTCAACACCAAGTATAAGCATAGCACCTATTAGCCATGTACTCAAGACACTTACCCGATCCGCTGTCCGCGATCGACTCAATAGTGTCGCACACATAGTGTCCATAATGATTCACGAATGTATATTGAGTCCGCACACTCAGTGCTATATAATCAACTCGCACACTTAGTGCTACGTAATCAAATCGCACACTTAGTGCTACATAGTCAAACTCGCACACTTAGTGCCGCATGGTCAATTCGCACACTTAGTGCATCATATTCATTTCGCACACTTAGTGCAACATAGTCAAATCGCACACTTAGTGCTGTACAATTTAATCCCGCGCACTTAGCGCCAAATCTCATGGTCATAAATGGTTATACCCGCACGTTTAGTGCCGAGATCAACAACTCAGTACATCTTGCCTCTTTTCTTTTCATTCAACAATTTCATCATCACATACGTACATGCATATATATATATGTATATTTATTCATTCCATTCAGCATCAATACATAAACATTATGACCATTTGAAATAATACCAACTACATGCTTAATGACTTACCTCGTGTTGGGTAAGACGGTTCCAACTCGGCTACTCGATAACCTTTTCTTTGCCTTTGCTCGATTCACCTCCTTTAACTCCTTGAGCTAAATCAATAATTTAACTAGTTTAACCATCTTGCTAAACATTCATTCTTCAATTGCACATGCATATGTATGTTTGTATATTCGGCAATGACAATGGTAACTTAGCAACCCTTAATTTAACTTATAATTGTTCGTAACACATTTAAAGCATCCACTCCATTCCATCATTTTAAAGCACATACATTACTCAATATTATCCAAATCCACATTCGGCATTTCCACAAACACACATGCCGATTTCATTCACTCATCTCTAATGTTAATTAAGAAATGCCGAATGTCACCAACTAAATGGCATACACACACACCCACATGTATAAAAGTCATCCACACCACCTATAGCTCATTCGGCCTTCACCCTTACTAGTTTTTCCCATTCTTTTGTCGGTTATATATACATAGTCCTAAGGTAGTATCACGAATGGGCTTACATATATATGTATATATATATATATAGCCGAATATGCAAAGCTTAACTCAACATCACATAAGCTCCTAAGTGATGGCCGAATATGTATATCTATATATATTCATCAACTATACTATTACCTTTAATTTATCTAATCACACAATTTCATCTCATGAATACTTGACCCATTTCTCACAAAAATGAAACAACAACTAAAATGAACATCCCATTTTTACCCCATATGGCCGATTACTTCATTAGTTACCAAGCTAACAATTCAACAATTTCAACCTCATTACAACCTCTACCTATCCAATATAACATGAACACAATCCTCCACCCCCAAATTAGATTCGGCAATCACTTAACCCCTTTAACCTCAACTTTCAAGTTAAAAGTAATTAACCACTCACCATATCCTACATTACTATCCATTTTAATGACATTAACACATCTACTAAGAGTTTCAAGCTTCTTGGCCGAATTTCAACCTCAAAATCCTAAGTCTAATCTATAGGATGAGTAGAATTTGAACTAACCATCTCAAACATGCATAGATTTTCAAGAATCATTCAATACATACCTCATTCTAGCCATCTTCCAAGCCAAAATCCAATAACCAAATCTCCCTTCCTTCTCCTCACTCACGGCAATAGCCAAAGAAAAAAAAGTTGAACACTCCCTCTTCCCTCCTTATTTTATTCATCTCTTCCTTTTAAATTCCTTTCTTTAATTTATTTTAATTTACTTACCAATATTAAATAATAAACAACTTAAACTTGGAGGAATGGAGTCATGCTTGGCCGGCCACTTATCAAGAATTGGGCACTTTGACATGCAAGTCCCCTTTTTCTTCCACATGCACTAATAGGTCCTCATGCATTGTAACACTCCGAACCCGAGACCGACACCGGAGTCGGACACGATATGTTAACAAACTTTGAAAAATTTTTCCAGACACTGCCCAGTCTGAGTACTAGTCGCTTCAAAAATCATATCTTGAGTTTCACAACTCGAAAATCAGTTTTGTGATTTTTCCCTGAAACTAGACTCATGTCCCCACCTATGTATTTTTTTCTAGAATTTTTGGTCAGGCCAATTAGTACAGTTTATTAGTCAAAGTCTCCCATGTTACAGGGGTCGACTACACTGACCTTTTCCCATTACGACTTGGATATCTATCTGCACAGAGCTTCAATACTGATGCCGTTTGTTTCTATGGAAACTAGACTCAGAGAGGAATCCATACATATATGGTATGACTCCTAATTATCTCTGGTCAATTTATAGTGAATTTCCAAATTCGGAACAGGGAATCCAGAAACTGTTCCGGCCCTGTTCCACAAGAACCTGAATATCTCTTACTGTACTGTTCATATGATTGTTTCGTTACTTTCATATGAAAGTAGATTCATCAAGGTTCGATTACATAATTTATTCACTATTTAATTCCACTCCTACGAATTCTTATGATTTTTCCAATCCACACCACTGCTGCTGTCAGCCTCTGTTTTCAAAGTAAACCTTACCTATTTTCGGGGTTTCATGGACCAACTAGGGCCTTGTCATACATATGCCCACATATGATCATACTTAGCCATTCCAATGGCTGATCATTTGCTCAACACTTCCATTCCAACTATAGTTACATCATGAAACCATCTATACAATCATAAACACGAATGGTCTAATGCCATACTCCACTTCTACAAGCCATTTTCGCATGGCTGTACACTTATACATTTCATAAAGTACTCGAAAAGCAACAATGGGTAGTCCTATACATGCCATATCAAAATTCAACCAAAATAGTACCCAAAAGAGCCTTTGATAGTGTGGGCAACTTCGACTTCAAGATCCCGAGTCCGATAGCTGGAGAACCAAAAATTTATAAAACAGAGGAGCAGTGTAACGAGTAAGCAATTTATGCTTAGTAAGTTTTGAGCAAGGAATTCCAGCATAAACAAAGAATAACACACATTTAGCTAAACGAAATATTTCACAATACGCAATTTACCGATATCAACTTGCTTCACAACATTAACAACCCTTATGTACATACACAATAGACTAACTTAGCCGAAGGCTGGTAGCTCGTTTATCAACTGAGCGAACATTTATTTGTAAGGGCTCGATTAAATTCAACACATACGTAACATATCCCCATATTGGGATGTTTTTCGAGTATTCGCTGGAATTTTACAGCAAGCTCATTCATTACCAAATCACGTACCTTCGGGATTTAACCGGATATAGCTCCTCGTTCAAATGCCTTCGGGACATAGCCCGGTTTTAGTAACTCACACAATGCCTTCGGGACATAACCCGGATTTAACAACTCGCACGAATGCCTTCGGGACTTAACCCGGATTTAATAACTCGCACGAATGCCTTCGGGATTTAACCCGGATTTAGTATCTCGCACAAAGGCCTTCGGGGCTTAACCCGGAATTTGTATCCCGCACAAATGCCTTCGGATCTTAGTCCGGATATATTCACTTAGCACAAAGCCTTCGGGACTTAGCCCGGACAGCATTCAATTAATCATGCACATCTAACAATAATTCATGGCACATTCATATTTCATTTTCATTTGCGAAACTCAAACACAAGGCACATATCGTCCTTGCACATTCGGCTCAATAGCCACACATAGAGCATGATTTAATCACATCGTAATTTAAGCTCTCTTACTCAAGAACTTACCTCAGGTGTTGTCGAACGATTCCGCTAGCTATTCAACCACTTTTTTCCTTCCCTTTATCGGATTTATTTCCCCTTTGCTCTTGAGCTTAATTAAACAAATAAATTGATTTCATCATTTAGGCATCAAAAAGATGAACACAAGGCACTTAGCCCATATTTATACATTAGACATTAAAGTCTCATACATGCAAAAATCATGCATCAACACAACATATTAGCTAATTTCTTTCCCCTTGGCCGAATATGCATGTCTATTTTTGGGGTCGATTTCAACACTTAATACACACATATACACACTAGTAAAGCATCCTCCCCCTTTTCATCAATTTAACACATGCATTGCTCATTAACATGCAAAGTTACATTCGGCCTTAGCACACATCTTGCTAGCCGAGTCTTCTCCATTTAGCAACCAATGCACATATGTGCTCACACAAAAATGCTAAAAAGGAGGTTCAAGAATCATCAAGCCATCATCACATGCATCATTAACAAGCTTCATATTTTGCATGCAATGGCATTAACACAACCTCCACCTAGGCCGAATCTTAACTCATCCTCATGCCTCATCACCACAACATCAAACATCAACCAAGAATGATGCATCCATGGTCAAGTGCCATTTCCATCTCATAGCAAGATTTAGACCATGGGCTAGGTAGAACTCAAGCTAACAACTAAAACATGCATGCATCTCATGGAACATCATCAAACATACCTTAGCCTAGCTACATGCATGGCCGAATCTCTTCAACTTTCTTCTTCTTTCCTCCATAAAATTTTTGGCCAAGGATGAACCAAAGGATGAGAAAATTTTTCTTTGTTTTTCTTTCTAATTTAGGCTAAATGAAGGTGAGAAAAGGATGAACAAAGATCTTCTCCTCTCTTTTCTTTAGCTCACGGCAATGGGGGGGGAAAGAATCAACTACACACTTTTTTTTTTGTGTAATCATCATACTCCTTTTCATTATTTAATTTCCATGCCTATTATTTTATTTTTTTCCACCCATGATGCACCAACAAAACATGTCTATGACATGTCTTGGCCATCAAACTTTGTCTACCATGCTTGTCATGGCCGGCCACTACTAGTAGGGGGAATTTGACATGCAAGTCCCCCCTTTGTCCACATGCACTAATAGGTTCTCACACATTGACCTATCACATTTTAGAATTTTCTCACATAAGTCCTATTGACTAAATTTACATGAAATCAACCAAATTGAAGCTTGAAATTTTCACACATTCATAATTACATATTCTAGACAATAAGTATCACATTCAAACATTTCGGTGACTCGGTTTAGCGGTCCCGAAACTACTTCCCGACTAGGGTCAACTTTGGGCTGTCACATGCATTGACCTATCACATTTTAAAATTTTCTCATATAAGTCCTATTGACTAAATTCACATGCAATCGACTAAATCGAAGCTTGAAATTTTCACACATTCATGATTACATATTCTAGACAATAAACATCACATTCAAACCTTTCGGTGACTCGGTTTAGCGGTCCCGAAACCACTCCCCGACTAGGGTCAATTTTGGGCTGTCACAATACGGGTATTCATTATGTTTAAAGTGGCATGCTCAAATATAATCATTCATCTCATAGGGGCATATCAGTCATTTTAACACATAAGGGCATAAAAGTTAATTTATCGATTAAGGGTCTGAGTTCACTTACCGACCCAATAGTTGGTCCACAGTCGTCTTGGGCGACCCGTACAACCTTAATAGTCAAACAGTAAAAATAGGCCTACGATCGATATTGCGGGCCCATGTGGGCCCACATGCCCGTGTGGCCCACATAGCCCAGAGATGGCCTTGGCCGTGGGGATAACACAGCCTGGCCTAATATTCTCCACACGTCCATGTGGTTTACCCGTGTAGGGACTACATGCTCGTAGGGCCCACATGACGCAGTTCGGCTCCAAATAGCCCAATACGGCCTTGGCCTATGATATCGCTCATGGCCAGCCTCAACGGTCATACACCCATGCTTGGGCATCTGGACTACCACAAGAGCGAGCACACACCCATGTAGTGTCGTCGGTCACTTATTCCAGCTTTTGCCGATTTACGACTAGGGCAGTGGTTACACACTTGATGTGATCTGAAGGTAATCCGCGCTCTGAATACTCTTATACCTGAACTACATAAACATGACATCTAATCAGTTACTTAACTCATGTTTCAAATAGGATCTAATAGAGTTCCAAATCGATCATAATCTCCTTACCAAAAATCAATCGCAATCGCACTCTTGGTTCTAAAGAGACGTGCCAATCAACCACGACCACCACCTACAAAAAAGTCACAACCTTCTATTAAATCCATACTTGAAGTATAATACAATCTCAACTGCACGATACTTACTGCCCAACACCGTCTTTCATATAGTAACCTATGATTCTTTACAACTGACTCTAAACCACCTACCAACAACGACAATGTAGATTGTAGATCACTGATGTAGCGTACAAAGAATCGAGAATGAGGATTGATCTAAAAAGTAAACAGAGGGGTAATCAGCAAGAAGAGAAAAAGTAAAAAGATGGTGCTCAACAAAGTGAAAAGCTGAAAAGGGGAAAAAGGTGAGGTAGAGGCTTACCTACCAATGTTTGGCCAACGAAAAACAATTGAGAGAAAGAGAGAAAAACCATGCGCCCGAACCTAATTGATCAAAAAACACTTGCCAAAATTGAAAACAAAAATAGGGAGGGAAGGATGAGGTATTCGGCCAAGGTAACAAGGCCAACAAGGGAAAGAATCGAGAGTGAAAGAAAAGGGAGTAGAGAAGGAAATCGGCCAAAAAAAGATATAAAAGAGGGGAGTTATTAGACCTAAAAGAAATGTGAGAGGAGAAAGGAGAGCATTTGGCTAGGGAGAAAAGGGGAAGAGTGTGAAATGCAAACCTGAAACAAGATATTGCCCAAAATTCCCAAGCATAATTCAGCCTCCAAATAAAAGAAAAGAACCCAAAATGCTCACAGTAGCCGAAATGGAAAGTAATCCCACCAAGGCCGAATTCTGAGTGGTCAGAATACCAATTCGACACCAACTCTTCTACACTTCCAAATCCCATATTTTCCTCCTAAAGTCCCTCCATCATAATCTCCTCAACCACCAAATTTAAACTCTACTCGACTCAGTAGTGTTTCAGTTAACCTCTACTACAAACACGAAAAGTACAGCAAAATAAAACACTCCCTTGTGCAAAGCAGGACTCAAACTCAAGACCCTCAGTAACAGTGACATGCCACCTATCCCTTAGACCAGCAGGCCCATTCTGACATTGTAACACCCCAGACCCGGCTTAGACATTATGGCCGAATTTGGTGTGTCACATTGGAGTGCTTTTCGAAAACTTGCTCTAGCTGATGAAAACCCGTTTGGAAATGTAAAGCCTCTTTGTTAGAACTCAAATCATTCTAGCAATTCATTATTCACTTTAAATCATCATTACTTGTAAAACCCTGTTTGTTGCGGAAGCATTTTAGAAGTGTTATGGAAATGCAGTGTTTAGAAAATAGTTATCATTTTGGAAAACAGCATTCTACTTTTAAAATATATAATTCATGATAAGAAAAAATATGAAATTAAAAGTTATAAATTTAAAGAGGCCTTATTACATAATTCAAAACCCAAAACAAAATCTAATAGCAAATAAACGCCAAATAAAACAAAATAAGAGCAGTAGTGTGGCCATCTTCGAGTCCTTCGTAGCTCCGATCCGCCTAAGGATTACCTATACAGTAAAGACATTTGGGTGAGTTTACGAAAACTCAATGTGTAATCCTAATAATAAACAAATAGTGAGCAACACAGTCTGGGCTTGAGCCCTATTCAAAAATAATACAGGGTGGTCCTTAGCCCAATACAGTATCAATTCAGTACAATGATGCAACCCAACCAAACCAGCCAACACACCACTCCGTACCAACCAACACATCATGTGGGGACAAAGTCGACTCACCCAGCCAACACACCAATAGCGCAGTAAAGCTGCCAGTAACAGTATCGCAACAAAGCTACCAGTATCAGTATATGTGGCAAAGCAACCAGTACAGTACACTTCCTCCATGACAGTATCCCAACCCATGCAGAATGTCATGTCATAAATCATACAAGTATGCAGGATGTCATGCTAAGTACAGTCAAATCGTAGCACAAATCTGTCATTTACCCTCTAGGGGTAAAATAGTCATTTTACCCTATAAGGGTATTTTGGTCATTTTACCTACCTTGGGGTCTAGGTACTCATATCTACCCATAAAAAAGTCTACAGTTGCCTCGAGCGACTCGTGCAACCTTAACAGTCTTAATAGTGTAAATGGGCCCAAGGCCCATTTTGTGTCCCAAGTAGGCCTGCATGCCCGTGTGGCCCATCAAGTCCAAAATTTACCACGGCCATACGAACTACACAGCCCAGTTCAGTAATTACCATATGTTGTGGAATTTATACGTGTGGGGCCTACAAGCCCATTGGGCCCACATAGCCCATTTCGGCCCATCGTGGCCCAGAACCACCCAAACCTATGAGAATGCTCATGGCGGCTCTACAATCGAACACCCATGTTTCGTGGACTTGTCTTACCACATGTGCGTTCGCACACCCATGTGGCCAAAAGGCCATTCTTTTGGCCTTTTGGCTTTTCAGCTTTTGCCGTTCTACAGTCTATTCAGTGTGCGAATACACACCTATTTGCGAAAAGAGTGCAGTTCCCTCGAACTCCAACCTATATTCAACCATATCCCCAATGTCAGTCCTTTAACAAATGGGTAACTAACCCTTTAATAATACCTATCCCAATCATGGTTCGACACTTACCTTGATTGAACACTTAAGGTTCCTCACCCCTTAGACGTTGCCGAAGATCGATTATAGATTACTACAGATTGACAAAAAGAATAGTGAAACCGATTCTTGAGGTGGAAACAATTGATTCACAATCCCTAACAAGATAGTTGCTAAGACGAGGCAGAATTAATGTCACCACTCCCCTAACAATGCCAATCAGAAAGAAAAGGTTAAAAGAGAACCATAGTTATAACCGAAGAGAAAAGAATGGACAAAAACAACATCCAACAAAATAGTACTTACCACCCAGATCGACAGAGAGGAATAACAGAAAGAATTAGCTCCTAAAAGGTCAACGCAGGAGCACTATTCGGCTAGCAAGAATTCTATTGTATCGAAGAGAAGGGAGAAGGAAAAAGAATGACTCGGCCACCACAAACCAAAGCCGAATGAAATAGAGAGGAAAACAGTCGAGGTAATTGGCCTAGAGACTTTAACAATTAGGGAAGGGGGAAGATGGAATCAAAATCAAAAGTGTTGAGAGGGAGGGCAATAGCAATCGATCATGAAGAAAAGAAACAAGCAAATGAGGAAGAGGAGAAAGGAAGTCAATAACTTTAAGAAAAAGGGGTTAGAAAGGGAGCATAAATCGCAAGGCACAAAAGGGAGAAGACTCGAAAAGAAATAAGCATTATTCGACTACAACAACAAAAAGGCCAAACCGAAGCACAACCAAATTCGGCATCCAAAAGCAAGAAGAGGAGCTAATGCCAATTTTGCCAAATAGAATTCTTGATTCAACCAAACCCCTAAAACCCCCACGTTTGACTCTTCCCAACCCTTTTCCACCTCAGCCAAAACTCTCTTGAACAAGAGTTCAAATTTGACACGACCTCTCCCACTTTCAAATCCCACAAAGTCCTAAAATCCCTCCTCCAATATCTCCTCAAAACCCCTCATTACCAATTCAAACTCCAATCTGTAGAGTTCTAGTCAGACTTTACTTCTCCTACAGCAAAAGAATAAAATAAATACTCTTTTGTGTAGTGACTCGAACCCCCAGCCTCCTTAGAAGCACAACACGTCACTACCACTACACCACAACTCTCTTTGTATCATATCTTACCTAAATTAATTAAAGAGCCTACTTTCTAGAACCCAGAGCCCTATTCACTTAAAATTAAAAATTTTTCTAAAGCCCAGGTTTGAACCCAGGACTTCTCAAACACTCCTAGAGAACTTAACCATTAAAACAGACACTCAATTATGTCACTTTCTTACACAATAAAATATTTATGAACAGTTTCCCAACTGCTCCTATGCCCAAGACCTAATACATCTAGGCCCAAATTTGGGGCATTACAGACATAAAACACCAACTTTTATTTAAAAGCCTACTGACTAGAGACAGGGTTTATTCAAGTAAGAAACAAAATTTCTGCACAAGCCAAGGCTTGAACCCAAAACTTCTCAGACACTTCCCAGAACACATAACCACTAAGGAAAACATACAATTGTGTGACAAAGCCAAAGCTATTGATTTTGAAGAGTTACATGATGGACAAAGCCAAAGCTATTGAGGAGATTAAGGCTCTACAAACTGAAGCTAAAGTTGGGAAGCAAGTATTTGGGGGAGTTTCTAAGAAGGACCGGGAGTTGTAAAACTCCGGCAAAAATGTCAAGTGAAACTTCGTGGTAGATCACTCGCAATAGATGAACCATAACCAAGATGGAAATGAGGGTTCGTACAGGTCTACGAGCTGGCCTTATTGTGAACATTGTGAGAGAAGACACCCTGGCGAGTATCGAAAGATGACTAGAGGTTGTTTCAAGTTTGGTTCTAAGGATCACTTGATAATAAACTATCCAGAACGTCGGTAGGGTTTGTAAGTTGAAATTGCGACCCCCACTCAAGTGTGAGCTGGTACTCATGGTCAAATAAGATGCAAAGGTGGCGAAATAAGGCCAGTTGGGCAACGGACTTTAGCTCACACTATTGTGATCCAAGAATAAGAGTCAGAAGGCCTTGTACGAGTTTATGCCGTGAGGGAACCTCAGGAGCAAGGTGCCACCGATGTTATTACAAGTACCTTTACTCTGTGAACTATTCTATTGTTTTCTCTGATTGACTCTGGTTCCACACATTCATTTGTTTTAAGCGAACTAGTTAGTGAATTGGGCATTCCAGCGAAAACCAAAAATAAGTGAATGACTGTTACTAGTTCATTTAGGGACAGTATGTTGGTTCATAGAATGTACTGTAGATGTCCTCTGATGATTCAAAGTCAAGTTTTCTATGTGAACTTCATGGAGTTGCTATTCTATGGGTTCGATGTGATTTTGGGAACAGATTGGCTGATTGAGTACAAAGCCAAGATCGACTTTTAGCTAAAGAGAGTCACATTACGAAGCAGTGAATGCTAGGAAATTGTTACGATTGGTGAGTGAACTCAGTTTATGTCTAATGTGGTCTCAGCATTGAAAGCAGAGAAGATGTTGGGTAAAGGTTGTGAAACTTATATCGCTTTTGTGATAGGTTCGCATGATGTGGTGAAAGGTCTTCACGAGATGCAAACTGTGAAAGACTTTTATGATGTGTTTCCTAATGAGCTACTTGGATTCCCTACAAGCCGTAAAATGGAGTTCCCATTGAGCATTATCCTGGTAGTTCTCTAGTATCTATTATGTTGTATCACATGACACCCAAGGTAAAGAAGCTAAAGATACAACTTCAAGAATCGACGATTACAGACAGTTGTGAAGAAGAAGGATGGTAGGATAAGGATGTGCATCGATTACAGGCAGTTGAATAAATTGACTGTAAAAATAAGTACCCTTTGCCAAGAATCAGTTGCATGGTGCCACTGTGTTTTCAAAGATCGATCTGCAATCTGGTTACTACAAACTCAGGGTAAAGGAGTTTGATTTTTTGAAAAAAAACAAGGTATGAACTCTACAAGTTTTTGGTGGTACCTTTTGGATTGACAAACCCACCTGCTGCTTTCATGAACATGATGAATCGAGTGTTCCATAAATATCTAGATCGCTATGTAGTGGTGTTTATCGATGACATGTTGGTGTATTCAAGAATTGAAGAAGAACATGATACTCATCTTTGAACTGTATTGTAAATTCTTCTTTAGAAAGCTATTTGCGAAGTATAGCAAGTGGGAGTTTTGGCTCAAGGAAGTTACATTTTTGGGGCACATCATTTCAGCTGAAGGGGTTCACGTAGACCCAAAGAAAATTGAAGCTATTGCGGAGTGGAGATTGCCAAGAAGTGTGACTAAAGTGCGAAGCTATTTAGGGCTCACAGGGTACTATCGCAGGTTTGTTGAGGGGTCTGCCACTATAGCAACACCCTTAACAAAGTTTCTCTAGAATAAAGAAGAGCTTCGAAAAACTTGAGTAAATTATATCATACGCCACCAACCTCTATATCATAATCATTGTCATCATCATCACATTTCTTTGTATTATCTTTTTCATTTAGTATAGTTGCTTTCATCCTACAAACTAGAATTTATGAAAGACACCTCGTTTTTCTTTACCACCAATGTTACATCCCAAAAACCGGGTTAGAAGGAATCAGGTTTGTAAAACCAATGGTAGTTATGTTCTATTTTTAAATTAAGGTTGTAGGATTTTTTTCAAATGAATTGATCAATTGTAGTAGTTAATTTTTGTGCTTGCGTGTAAGAGGCTCTGTGTTTGAATCATTTTCATTGAATTTTTGCTACTTTTGTCCCAACCCCTATCTTTGAACGCCTGGTTTATAAATTTTTTTGCTCAATTGTGACAAGAATGAGCGTGCTAGTTCAATGGTAAGGTGTTAGCTTACCCTTTGGTCCTGTGTTTGAATCCCTGCATATGCTAAATGGAAATTATTTTTTTTTAGACTCTAGGAAAACTCTGATAAGGATAACTAATTAGATTTATTGGGAGTTACAGTGTGGTTTAAAAGAAAAGAAGAGAAGAGGGAATAATCTCTTAGTTTTTCTCTTCAATTCTCTCTAAATATTTCTCTCTCCCACACCCTCATTCCCACTACTCCCCCTCTTTTCACATTTCTGTTGTGTTTTTCCCTATTTTCTTTCTCTCCTCTTGATATTTCATTCTTTTCTTTTCTTTTTGTTTTTTTTACTTTTCATTTCTACCATTATGACATTGTGGAATAACATTTTTTATTTTCCATTTCGATCATAATCCAAAAATAGTGTAAGTAACATCATTCTATTTTTATTGTTTCTTTTCTATTTAGTTTTAATTCATTCTTGGGTAAGATAAGTGTTGGATTAGTATTAATTTTTTATCCTTGTTATGTTAAATGTTCTCGTGGTCCTTCGACGGAGTAGTTGTGGTTTTGGACACTATTATTTTGAGAAGTAAGTGTTTGTAATTAGTTTTTAAAGGCTGTTTGTTTTAGAAAAAGGGTTATCAAGTGAAATTTTTTGCTAAATCTTGTTTATTTATCGATGCAATTTGTTGTCGTCTGTAGGATTCGTGAGTTTTCGGTTGAGTGGTTAATCAAAGATAACATCAGATGTGTGATTTTAACCCAAAACATCACTTAAAACTCTAAAAAACTTGAAAACAAAGGCTATTTTAGAAACAGCACTACGTCACACGGTTGTGTGGCTGGCCGTGTAAGCCACACGGGCGTGTGCAATTGCACAGGCAATTCAAATAAGTTGTGTGCACCACACAGGCGTGTGGTTGGCCGTGTTCCAGGTCGTGTGGAGCACACGAGCCTGTGTGATTACATGGGCTGAATAGGTAGGTTGTGTCGGCCACACGATTGTGTGGGCCCATTTTTTAAAACTTTTCATCTAGGGCCGTTTAACTAAAAAATTCATAATTAGACCTTCCATGGGTTCCATTTGGCTTAAATAAGACTCAAAATGTGATATTTGTAGATATGTGTCTACGTGTGCCATGGTTAGGTACTTGAACAATACGTTTACGATTTGTGTTCTGATAACTCCGAAAGCATGATTTTATATGATAAGCATGACTCGATTTAATAAACTTTGTGTAGGATATATGAATTAGTCTATTTTAATGAAATTTACATAAGCATGTCATATTTCTAATTCGTTATGGTTGTATGTTCGCGTGTTAAAGCATGAGCATTTGGGGTGGGTTTGGATATGATGGAGAAACTGTTTCTTGCAGTATCGCCACAATTCATAAATTATCTATCTTGTAGCAAAACTGCATATTTAATAGTGGCATACCACTACTTTCTGATGTGATTGGATGGATGGACTCATGTAGTCCTAATTTGTGTGATTGGTTGGTTGGAGATGGTATGTAGCGGATGAGGGTAAGATTTGTTCTGATCTGTTATGACATTTTGATTTGATATATATATGTTTCTGAAATTATGACACTCTGATCTAATATGTGCTTTTGGATATATGACATTTTGATATGTTATTTGCATATGTAAACACTATAAGTAAAACTCTATTTTGATATTTGCAATTGTGCATGTTATAATAAAAAAATTCTGTATGTGGGCTATGTAACATTCCAAATTAGGGCCTAGTCGAAACAGTGGTTTCGAGGCCACAAATTCGAGTTGTTAATAATAATTTTATGATTATTATAAGGTCTATGATATGTCTCTATGCTTGTGCGAAAATTTCATGAGGAAATTTTATGTGAAAAGTGCTTAATTAGACTTTAAGGACTAAATCGAATAATTTGTAAAACTTGTGTTCTAGAAGCAATTTGCATGAAAATTGAATTAGATTATTAATTAGAGGTCCTCAAAGAGTAAATTTACCAATTTCTAAAAATTTGGACAAAAATGGGCTTGGAAGGGTAAATTTTGAAAGAATGGTAAAAAGGGCATTTTCGTCATTTAGGGGTAAAATGAATTAAAAGACAAAAATTAAAAGCCAAATGTTTCCATCTTCCTCCCATGGCCGTGTGAATCAAGAGGGGAGCCATGGCTATGGTTCCCAGGCTTTCAAGCTCAATAGAAAGTGATCCCGAGCCCTATTTTTAACGTTCTATGTATTTTTGAAATCCCGGTAACATGCTCTACTCATTTCTACCATTATTTTGAGTTAGGGTTTATGTTTAGAAATTTACCCATGCATGACATGCTAGTATTTTGATTTCTAATGGTAGAATATGAAAGATTGGAGTGTATTTAATACCTTTTACTAAGTGATTTTTCATGAAAAACCTTAAAAAAGGACTAAATTGGAAAAGATATAAAATAGGTAACTAAAAATCTATTTTAATGACAAATGTTGGCTGCCATAAGCTTGAATATGGTTCGGCTAGGCTTGGGTAATCAAGAAATTGAACACATTTCATTTTACGAGCCTATGGACTAAATTGCAAATATATGAAAGTTTAGGGGAAAAATTTAAAATTTTTCCAAAATATGATTTTTGGGTCAATTTGAACAACGTGAGTCCTAAATAGGCTATATTTGAAATGATAGATCAAGGAAATAGAGATTCGGGCTTAAATCTGGAAAATACAGGGTTATGGATTAAAATGGTAACTTTGTCGTTCTCGTATTCGAGGTAAGTTCGTGTGATTTAATAAGCCTATTATTCATGTTATTATTGTTATACATTAAATATATCTTGCTATGATTATATTGAATTTGATGTTAATAGAAATTTGGTGGAATATGATATTTTAAATGAAATGAGTAAGTTTGTATAGAAACAAGGTGACATGTTATTTTGATTATATGGATTTATGCTCAAATAAACATGAAAATGTGTTGATTTGAATGTATATTGCATGATCATCTATGCATATTGATATACTTGATGAAAAGAGAAAATCCTGGTTGAATAAAAAGGATAATCGATGGATTTCTAGATATGAATTGACGGTAAAAAGGATCTAGCCAGTACGGGTGTTCCTATAGTGATCAAGCCTCCCAAAAAATATGTGTGCATTATGGATTTAACCCAGACGGGTAATCCGATTAGGGTCTGAATTTAGCCTGGACTGGTAATTCAAATTCGGGCTTATGAAAGTAATTTGTCGTCACAAGGGATTTAGCCTGGACTGGTAATCCCGACATTTACTCTATGAGTTTATACTATGGGGGATTTAGCTTGGACTGGTAATCCCGCCATAAGAGCGAGGTTCGTGGGACTGCATACTTGAGAATGGTCACTTGCATGATTTGATGGTAAATAGGATATCCATTGAGATTCCGAGGAATTCAACGAGATTAATATGAGAAATGGAATGGAAATACTTGAAATGATAAACTCACCTATGCTTAGTTGATACTAGTATGATGCATATGATTGTCCTACTTAGTTGAGTAGTTGTGCTAAGAGATTGCACAGGTACGTACTCGAAACCCATGAGTATGTGTTTGACATGTGAAATGAAATGGACTTGTGATAAGACTGCAAATGAATGAGTGATATTTATGAGAATAATTTCTATGACAAATTTGTGATGGTTATCATTATGTTGCACTAGGACAAATTAGGACAATAGCAGTGGTCTGACTTTGAAAATCCACCAAAAATAGTGGAAATTGAGTTAGAGGCTTTCAGATAAAGGAAATGCTGTAAGCAAAGGAATCTCATATGTTGAGATATTTAAATTTTTCTGAAACAGGGTCAAAGTGATCTTGGGCTCCTCTATCTTAACATTAGAAAAATCATTAAAAATTGTATGAAAATAGTTATGGGTTATAATTTATATTCTTAAAATCCTTATTGAGTCTATTTTCAAGAGTAATAGATAGGAACATCATCTGAGTTTTGTACTATGAGATAATTAATTCTTAGTGAAGAGAGGTCGGAATTGTCAGACAACAAAAAATGGGTGAATTTAATGAATAAAATGTACTTATTGCCTAGACCAAGAATTCTGAAAATTTTATGGTAAGAAGATATGTGAGTTTAGTTTCAGGAAAAATTAGCAGATCTTAATTTGGAGTCCCGTAGCTCTAGATATAAATAATTAAATGACTACGATTTGAGAAAACAGCTTGCCTGGAATTTGAATAAATAGAAATAATTTGAGAATAGCATGTTAATACATCGCTTATTATTTTTCATCTGAGCTTACTAAGCGTAAAGCTTACTCCCTCCTTTCCATTTCCTTAGTGTTCTCAGGTCGACTCGGGGTTGAAGATCGTAGGAGGTAGCATCATACTATCAAGCCATCACCTTTGGAGTATTGGCATATGTGTAATAAGCACCTTCATGTGAGTGGCATGTATAGGGACATAGTTTTTATGATAGGTGTTGTTATGATTAGCCAAATGTATTGGCTTATATTGATTCATTATATATAGCCATGAGATGTGACTTATAATACTTATGGCTTGTAAGCCTATTTATCCATGCTATGTGTTAATACATTGTGATGTGATTATGCTTATTACTATGAATGGGTAGTACATGGCATATGTACATGATGAATACGCTAGGACCATTCGAGATGGTCATGGCCATGGAATAAATGTGTGGCATGGTAATAAGTTGATAAGGATTGAATATAACATTATTGATTTAGTAGAGATTGAGTGCTGGGTAAAATATTATGGTTAATTGGTAAAAATGGTAATCAATATGATAAGACTATTGGGTGTGAATTGGTAAGCCCAACTTGGTGTAACATGAGTATATGTGATAAACACATGTATGAAAACATGCACGTGCTTTAAGTGAATTTTACAAAAGGATGATTAACCATCAAATTGATGTTATAATTTGTGCCTATGATGTGTTTGAGTATGGGAGAGAATTAAGGACAACAAAAGGCTTGGAAAATAGCCTAAGTGTTGGCCACATGGGCAAAGACACGGCCATGTGTCTCAGCCGTGTGGAGGACACGGCCTACTACACAGGCGTATGGCTTGGCCGTGTGGTCCATTTTGCAAGATGGCATCATAGTCAGAGAGTTCCATGGCCTGAGGACACGGGCGTGTCCCTATGTCCACACGAGCGTGTGACTCTGCTTCATGGAAAAATTTTATAAATTTTCCGGAACTTTCCAAAGTTCCCAGTTTAGTCCCTAATTATTTTCAAAGCAAGTTTAAAGCCTCGTAGGCCCATATAAGGGACTTTAATATAGAAGTTGAAAAGTTTTAAATTTGGATGAAATTTTATGACTAGGCTTTGCATGTTTGTGAATCCTTGAGTTCGATAACGCCTCGAACCCCGTCCTGGCCTCGGATACGGGTAAGGGGTGTTACTGGCTAGGTCACACAGTAAGCTTCTAGCTCACTCGTTTGTTTAATATGTTTTAGGTGATCTTCAGACTTAGGATTGGGTGGCGATTCCGGAGCTTGATTCATATAGTCTCAATTTACATATGTTTTGGGTTTTAAATTTTGGGCTTTACAAACTTCTAGACTTTTAATTTTGTTTTGGAACTTTAACTTCGGTTTTGGTATTTTTTTTTGTAAACATACTGTCTAAAATCCAAATTTTAATCAAGATGGCATAATTAAACAATACATTGTAGTTTTATAAGACAAAGGTTCTAAAATGTTTTCCACTACAAAGCTTTTAAAAATCTGATACGATGTTTTACAACTCTATATTTAGCTACGGGATTGTTCTAATAAAATTAATAAAATAAGTTTTCATCTAAATTCTTTCCCGCGACCTTCTGGTTACCTACGTTTTTGATAAATTAAATAACTTTATTCTCTAGAGATAAAACTAAGTTTTCACGTAAGCTCTTCGACAATGTTTTTACGTAACGATGTAACCTTCATTATCTGACCGTAATGTCTAGGTCGGGTTTAGGGTGTTACAACCAATTTTAAGTTGCTTTAGCTTTAGGTTCGAAATATAGTTTTTTATAAATTTTATTCAAAATTTGAAACCTTAAAATCCATCCCAAATTATACAAAAGTTAAAGAAAATACGTGTAAACCATGCATGATTGTGAAGGAATAGTGTTTCTCAAATAAAACATAAATCCACTTAAAAAATCAAAATATACAAAAAGTTATCTAAAATATATCATACCCTTCTAATCCTATTTGCATGCCAATTGTATCCTTTTCTTTTCTTACGCCCATCTAGGCACATTTAACACATTAGTTCATTTCTTTACAATTCAGTCTATTTCTCACATTTTTGTACCATTTTATAACCAGTTCAAAATAAAATCACAAGATAATTTCATAATTAAACATACACAACATATTTACAAACATAACTATACCAATTGAACTTGCCAAACAAAAAAAGCAATAAGCGAAATGTCAAGGATTAATCCGTAATTTTCTCTTTTTATTGTATATATTGGTTGATTCAAATCTTGATCTATACGGTAATTCATTTCAATTCATCAGTTTCAATTACCTTATAACATATTACTATATACATATAACATTTTAATTTAACTTTTTACAATTTCCTTAAAGTTTCACATTTTATTCAATTTAGTCCCTAAAATCGAAACAATCACATCTTTCACATTTAAGCCTCATTTTTCAATCTGATTTCAATCACATCCTTTTATAGCCCTATAATATCTATAATTATAGAAATTTATCATAAATTTTTAATTTTTTACACTTTAGTCCCTATGTTCAAAACTAGTAACTTTCATATTACAAATTAGTCCTTTTTCATAACTAAGCTCAAAATCTATCAATTTGGTACCAAAAGCTTTAAGATTCAAAAATGGAAACATTTATAATTTTAACAGTTTTACAAAATAGTACCCAAGTTAGTTAAATTGAGTTACTACGATTTCAAAAACATAAAATTTACAAAAAAAGAGGGCTCGGTTTAGCTTACCATGCAATGAAAGACGCTTGGTCGAATTTTCCCAACTTCAAAAATGGTGGAAATGGTTAAGAGAAGAGGAAAAAGATGATGGAAATGGCCATTTACCTTTTTTTATATTTTAATATAATTTAACATTAATATAACATTATTATAATATATAATTTACTAAAATTTTAAGCCCCAACCATCTGTTCCTCCTAAAAAGTGGTTATTTGTCACTTAAATCCTTGAATAATTATCATTCAAGTATTTTAACTAATAAAAATCAATAGTGATTAACTTTTATGGTTTTTACAACTTAGTCCTTATACCTTAATTACTAACCATTCAATAACATTACTGGACCAAAATTCAATATGGTACTATAATAGACTCATAAATATCAATTAATAATATTTATGGACCCGACCAGTAAAAAATGGGGTTTCAAAATCTTTGTTTCTGGTACCACTGTAAAACGAGATGCTACAACACCAATCTGGCAGTCAGTGCCTCATTAAAACATCCAAAGTATAACTTGTGACCAACGCTCGGTATAACCGAAGTAAAATGTATGCTCAAAACCCATCAGAACATCCGAAGTAATATGCACCCAGCACTAATCGGCATATAACCGAAGTATAATCTGTACACAATCTAATCCTATGACATGCCAACTATATCCGACTCTACCCTTACAATTATTAAGTGTAACAACCCATTTTTCAATTGTGTCGAAAATGGAAAATGGTGGTTTCGAAACCCCATTTCAATAATTAAGTGAAGTTAGTATAAAATTTAATTAAAGTTTGGTCCATTAATTTTGTTAATCGTATAGTTAATTAAGGTACAAGGACTAAATTATAAAAGTGGTAAAAGTTAATCACTATGAATTTTTGATTAATTGAAGAACCAATTGAGCAATTGGACCTTCCTTATTATGTTAAGCAGTGGTGGTGGTTGACAATTATTATCCACCAAAATTAGATAAGTGTGATTAGTATGGTTAATTAAATGTTAATTAGGTTAATTATAATAAATTATATGTTAATCTTAGTGTAAATAATAAAATAAAGAGAAAAATAAAAACATTTGCTTCATCTTTCTCATCTTCACAAAACAAAAAAGGAAAATTTAGGGTTTTAAGCTTTGAAGTTTTGGCTCTTAATTTGGTAAGTTCAATTAGTCTGTTTATTGTAATTTCTATGTTTTTAAAGTCCCAGGATCTTGATTTAGCTAACCCGTATATAATTTATAAAATTGTTAAAGTATTCTAAAGTATCCATTGTTGAATGCTTGATGAAATTGGTGTTAATTTGTTAGATTTTAAGCTTAGATATGAAAAATGACTAATTTGTAAATTAAAAGTTGTTAGTTTTGAATATAGGGACTAAAGTGTACAAAATTCAAAATTGATGTTAAATTTTTTTAATTATAGATATTATATGGCTGTAGAAGGATGAAATTAAGATCGATTTTAAATCAAGTCTCAAATTTGAAAGTTATAACAAATTTCAATTTTAGGGACTAAATTGAATAAAATTTAAAAATTTTGGGAAAATTCAAAAAATGAAATTAAAATTTCATATGCAGATAATAGTATGATATACAGTATTTGGAATTGATAAATTGAATTGAATTATCATTTAAATCGAGAATTGAACCAAGTCAAGGATAATTAGGGAAAAGGAAAAATTACAAAATAGTCCTTGCAATTCAACTTGTCTGCTGATATAATCAGGTAAATTCGTATGGTGTATAGTATTTATATTTTTATATACTTTAAATTCTAAATGTATACATATATATGTTTAATTGAAATTTGAATTGTTTGCGATTTGGTACAAAAGGTGGGATTTGGACAAATTGTAAAAACACATAAATGAACTTATATGTCGAAATTGCCTTGATGAAACTCTGTAAATATCTTGTACACATGGATACAGGGTGATTACTGATGATTATTGAGATTCAGCATTTTTTGCAAACTCAAAGATACATGTGACACAGGTTTAGCTCGAATGAGTAACCTAATGTTGTTTCAAAGGTTTAGCTCGGACAGTTAACCTGACATGTATATTTACAACTTCGGCCAAGCTATTAGATGTGTCGTTACAAAGATTATCCTAGACGGGTAACCTAACACGAATTTATTTTCAACTCGGACAAGCATCAAATGTGATTAGTACTAGTGAATTCGAGTTCATTTACTGAGTTTCATCGAGTAATAGTGATAACATGAAAGAGAAATTGTAATGTTACAAAATATATTTGATATTCTATGCAATGTTAACAAATGATTCGAATACAAAGTTTTGATATACATGTATTAATACTAAGATGATATGTATTGACATGTTTTAAAATAAGCACATGATTAAAATAATGTCTTCACTTAAATGTAGCTAACTGACAATATTGCAGTGGTAAATTACCCATAAACATAGTTGACCTAAAATAGTTGCTAAGTACCAAGCTAAATGCTAGCAGAAGTGTAAAACCCAAACCTGACCCATTGGCCGAATCTGGGTACAGGCATTACAACAGAATCGGGTTATCATTTATACTGAAATCTCACCAAGTTAAAAACAAATTGTATTACCTATTCACAGATTAAACTTACATCAAATACACAAATTTCCAAATAAAGTTTGTTATCCCAACTACGGACTCTAAGGAATCTAAATATATACAACATAATTTCCCCCTTGGCAAAGCTCCTAAAGGTGCCCCCTTCCTATGTGCATGACTCTATTCTAATGATAATTCCTTTTTTTCCTTGATCTGGCTTGGTCTTTTTCTCGAGTCCTTTATTCCACAGTTCCTGAAAACACATGTCACACTTTGATAAGTTCAAATGAACTTAGTAAATTTATTCATTACAAAAATCATACCCCACATTTTTTTGGGGGTTCAATTGAATAATAATGAAATAACTACTCCTTACCCATTAGGGACATTTCCCTTATCCTCTGACGGATAGAGCATTGAGTGGTTTCCCTTCGATCACTCTATCAGCCTTCACAGTTCCTCTAGATGTCTCGCCATCTCTATGTACTTTATCCTCTCTTTTACATTAAACTCTTTCTTCCACTTAACCTCTAATGTGATTTCTTTCTTTTACCAGGTTTCTACAAAGTAGTTTGCTACCTACCCTTCTACTTATCCTTAAATATTTCCCCTGGATGACCATTTCAATTTGGTTTAGTCTAGCGCGTGTTGCTCCTCTTGCCATAGTCTCAAAGGACTTACGTCATCTCAACTTCTAGGTTAACTAGTGTGATTTCCCATCTTTTGGCTGATTTAGCCCCCTCTTTAGACAAAAACAATTGGATTATTTCCTCGTAATCCACTTTGTCTGAGGTACTATGCTCGAATGTATATCATATTCATCTGTTGTAGGCCACTCAGACCTTCTATACTCTGTTGACTATTGTCGTAGTGGTTACTCGCGCCTACCATTCCTCTCATGTTGTTCCTCTACGGAACTAACCATTTGGGAAGTACTTTCCCAATGTTTCCCCCCTCTTGGTAACTCTCTTTCTTGTTGGGTTCTGGCTAACCCCTCCTATCTTTGTGGAAAAATCGGTGTTCTTTCGATCAACCACCAACATAAAGGGTTCCTTGAACACCCTTTGAAGATTCTTGATGGTGGATCTTTATCTAAGATCCTTGATTAAACCTTATTCCCCATTCACCTATACATTAGGCTCCACTAGTACATCAGCTTCTATGACTACTTCCTGTTGGTTATAATCCTTATGCCCTACTGGTCTGCACAACTACTATTCCAATAGTTCTTTCTCATTTCCATTACGTTCTCATTCATAGGCGTATTCCTTTGACCCACTGCTCGACTGTTGCATGTCCATACTTCTATTTTCCTTCCAACCCTTTCCCTTATTTCTGGGTTGTCCCAGGCAATCTCTATCGATTTTCTATCCATTTTTATTTTCCCAACGGACTATCTATGCTTTCATAGCCGAGCTATGGACTTACACAACACACCCTACGCTTAATGTCCTATAGGACTCCATTGGCTGCCATAGTCTAACTATGGTCCACACCTTGAGATCCTCATGTTTACTGTCCCGGTCGACTATCCTGTGTTTAATATCCCAATATACTATCTCGTGTTTAATGTCCCATCAAACTATCCTGTATTTAATGTCTCGTCAGACTATCTATGTAACATCCCAAAATAAGGCCTAATCGAAACAGTGGTTTCGAGACCACAAGTCTAACACGAGAAAATTAATTTTTATTATATTTATATGGTTTACAATTTCACTAAATGATTTCGTGAAAATCTCGTTCAAAAATTTTGACGTTTGGGCACTCAATTTAGTCAAAATGACTAAATTGTAAAAAGTGCTAAAGTTGAGTTCTACATGTTAGAGGTGTCTAATTGTTATGAAATTTTAAATTGGAGGTCCTTAAATGGTAATTAGACCATTTTTTAATTAGTGGACAAAAATGGACATGGTATGATGTAACACCCCGAACCTGAGACCGACACCGGAGTCGAACACGAGGTGTTAACAGACTTTAAACCCCTTATAAAAAAATATTTCTCAGACACTGCCAATCTGCATACTAGTCGCTTTAAAAATCATATCTTGAGTTTCACAACTCGAAAATCAGTTTCGTGATTTTTCCCTGAAACTAGACTCATATGCCCATCTACATATTTTTTTCTATAATTTTTGGTTGGGCCAATTGGTACAGTTTATTAGTCAAAGTCTCCCATGTTACAGGGATCGACTACACTGACCTTTGCGCATTACGACTTGGATATCTCCCTGTACAGGGATTCAACATCGATGCCGTTTGTTTCTATAGAAACTAGACTCAGAGAGAAATCTATACATATATTGCTTGACTCCTAATTGTCTCTGGTTAATTTGTAATGAATTTCCAAAGTCGGAACAGGAAATCCAGAAACCGTTATGGCCCTGTCTCACAAGAACCTGAATATCTCTTAACATACTGTCCGTATGATTGTTTCGTTACTTTCCTATGAAAATATATTCATCAAGGTTGGTTTACATAATTTATTCACCATTTAATTCCATTCCTACTATTTTTAGTGATTTTCTGAATCTACATCACTGCTGCTGTCAGCATCTGCCTTTAAGGTAGACTTTACCTATTTCATGGTTTCCATGATTCAACTAGCCCTTTTTGCATAAATAGCACAATTTATGATAGTGATTAACCATTTTCATGGCCAATCCTTGTCAAGCATATCCACACCAAATGATTATACCATTATACTCAGACACATATAAGCCATTTTCGCATGGCTATCCAAAATTATACAAGTCCAAAGGGTCCATGACCCACAACAAACGGGTAGTCCTATACATGCCATTTCGAAGTTCAACCAAAATTGTACCAAAAGGGGGCTTTGATAGTGTGGGCGACTTTGACTTCAAGATCCCGAGTCCGATAGCTGGAGAACCAAATCTATAAAACGGAGGAGCAATGAAACGGAGTAAGCAATTTATGCTTAGTAAGTTTTGAGCAAGGAATTCCAGCACAACAAAAGTATAGCATTCATATAGCTAAACGGATAATTTCATATGCACAAATTTTCGATATCATACTTGCTTCACATTACCAACCCTTATGTACATACACAAAAGATCAACTTAGCCAAAGGCCGGTAGCTCGTTTATCAACTGAGCGAATACTTATTTGTAAGGGCTCAACTAAATTCAAGCACATACGAAACATACCTCAATGTTGGGATGTTTCTAGAGTATTAACTGAAATTTTTACAGCAAGATCATTCATTCCCAAATCACGTACCTTCGGAATTTAACTGGATATAGCTCCTCGTTCAAATGCCTTCGGGACATAGCCCGGTTATAGTAGCTCGCACAAATGCCTTCGGGACTTAACCCGGATTTAGTAACTCGCACAAATGCCTTCGGGACTTAACCCGGATTTAGTAACTCGCACCAATGCCTTCGGGTTTAGCCCGAAATTAGTATCTCGCACAAATACCTTCGGATCTTAGTCCGGATATGGTCACTTAGCACAAAGCCTTCGGGACTTAGCCCGGACATCATTCAAATAACCATGCACATTTAACAATAAATCATGGCACATTCATATTTCATTTTCGTTAGCAAAACTCAAACACAAGACACTTATCATTCTTGTAATTTCGGCTCAATAGCCACACACAAAGAGCATGATTTTGATTTGCTTAAAACATGATCTAATCAAATCTTAATTTAAGCTCTCTTACTCAAGAACTTACCTCGGATGTTGTCGAACGATTTCGATGGCTATTCGACCACTTTTTCCTTCCCTTTATCGGATTTAGTTCCCCTTTGCTCTTGAGCTTAATTAAACAAATAAATTGATTTAATCATTTGAGCATCGAAAAGAGGAACACAAGGCACTTAGCCCATATTTATACATTAGACATTAAAGTCACATATGTACAGAAATCATGAATCAAACTCAACATTTTAGCTAATTTTCCCCCTTGGCCGAATTTTCTAAGCCAAGACAAAAGCATCAATATGCTTGCCTCCAACCGAATACATGCAACACCAAATCTTCTTCCTATGGCCGAATATGCATGTCTATGTTGGGGCCGATTATATGCTTAATACTTCCTACAAGTATGGTTACTTGTATTGATTATAAATATCATCTTGTTTCAAGTTCAAAACTTGGCTAATACACACATATATACACTAGTAAAGCATCCTCTCCCTTTCCATCAATTTAACACATGCATTGCTCATTAACATACAAAAGTTATATTCAGCCTTAGCACACAACTTGCTAGCCGATTCTTCCCCATCTAGCAACCAATGCACATATGTGCTCACTCAAAAATGCTAAAAAGGAGATTCAAGAATCATCAATCCACCATCACATGCATCATTAACAAGCTTCATATTTAGCATGCAATGGCATTAACACAAAATCCACCTAGGCCGAATATCATCCCCATGACATAGCAAGGATTTGAACCATGGGCTAATTAGAACTCAAGATAGCAACTAAAAACATGCATGAATCTCATGGCACAACCTCAAACATACCTTAATCTAGATATAAGTATGGCCAAACCTCCTCCTAATCCTCTTCCAAATCAAACATGAAGCAAGAACTCCTTCCTCCTTCCTTAGAATTTTCGGCCAAATGAAGATGAAAAAGGATGAACAAAATTTTCTCCTTTCTTTTCTTTAACTCACGGCAATGGGGGGGGGAAAGACAACCACACACATTTTTTTTTTGTTTCCATCATATTCCCTTTCATTATTTTATGCCCATGCTCCTTATTTTATTTTTCCTAACATACCTCACTAACTTAACATGTTTGTGACATGTTTCCACTCATGATGCACTAACACAACATGTCTATGACATGTCTTGCCCATCACACTTGGTCTACCATGCTTGTCATGGCCGGCTACTACTCATTAGGGGGGAGTTTGACATGCAAGTCCCCCCTTTTTCCACATGCACTAATAGGTCCTTACGCATTGACCTATCACATATTAAAATTTTCTCACATAAGTCCTATTTGATGAAATTCACTTACAATTAACAAAATTCAAACACGAAATTTTCACACATGCACATGTACATATAATGAGCATCAATTATGACGGTTAATTATTTTTACGACTCGGTTTAGCGGTCCCGAAACCACTTCCCGACTAGGGTCAATTTTGGGCTGTCACAACTCTCCCCCACTTAAGAAATTTTCGTCCCCGAAAAGCTTACCGGTAAATAGGTTTGGGTATCGTTCTTTTATCGAGCTCTCGGTTTCCCAAGTAGCTTCCTCGATCCCATGTTTGAGCCATAACACCTTCACTAACGGAACCCTTTTGTTTCGCAACTCCTTCACTTCACGAGCTAGGATACGCATCGGTTCTTCTTCATAACTCATATCGGCTTGAATTTCAACCTCGGATGGGCTAATTATGTGCGATGGATCAGATCAATAGCGTTGAAGCGTCGAAACATGAAAGAAGTCGTGAATCTTTTCAAGCTCAGGGGGCAAAATCAATCTATACGCAACCGGACCAACTCGTTCGGAGATTTTGTATGGCCCAATGAATCTCGGGCTCAACTTGCCCTTACGGCCAAACCTGAGTACCTTTTTCCAAGGTGAAACTTTAAGGAACACTTTATCTCCCACCTGATATTCAATGTCCTTTCGTTCCAAATCCGCATACGATTTCTGACGATCTGTGGCTACCTTCAGACTTTCACGGATTACCTTTACTTTCTGTTCGGCATCTTTAATCAAATCAACTCCGAAAATTTTACTTTCACCGAGCTCGGTCCAAAACAATGGTGTACGGCATTTACAACCGTACAAAGCCTCGTAAGGTGCCATCTTAATACTTGATTGAAAACTATTGTTGTAAGCGAATTCAATCAAAGGTAAATACCGTTCCCATGAACTACTGAACTCGAGGATGCAACATCTCAACATATCCTCAAGTATCTGAATTATCCGCTCGGATTGACCATCGGTTTGGGGGTGAAAAGCAGTGCTAAAATGCAGCTTGGTACCCAAAGCTTCTTGCAATTTCTTCCAAAACCGTGAGGTGAATCTCGGATCTCTATCCGACACGATAGAAATAGGTACCCCGTGTAATCTCACAATTTGAGAAACATACAATTCAGCTGGTTTATCCAATGAAAAATCTGTACGCACGGGGATAAAGTGAGCAGACTTAGTCAGTCTATCGACAGCAACCCAAATCGCATCCTTCTTACTTGCTGACAATAGCAGTCCGGACACAAAGTCCATTGTGGCTCGATCCCATTTCCACTCGGGTATCATGATCGGCTGAAGTAATCCTGAAGGCACTTGATGTTTCGCTTTCACTTGTTGACATATTAAACATCTTGAAACAAAGTCAGAGATGTCTCGTTTCATACCATGCCACCAAAATCGACGTTTCAAATCGTTGTACATTTTCATACTCCCCGGGTGAATTGACATTCGGCTACAATGGGCTTCGTTCAGAATCATCGAAATGAGTTCCGAATTCCCTGGAACACACAAACGACTTCTGAACCTCAAACAATCATCATCATCAATTTGAAACTCCGATTCCTTTTTCGGAACACACTCAGCCCGTTTTGCAACCAATTCATCATCAACTTTCTGAGCTTAACGAATTTGATGAATCAATAATGGTTTGGCTTTTAATTCAGCTACTAACACATTGTCGGGTAGAACAGACAAGTGCACATTCATCGCTCGTAAAGCAAACAATGACTTCCGGCTTAAGGCGTCCGCAACCACATTAGCCTTTCCCGGGTGGTAATCAATGACAAGCTCGTAATCTTTCAACAACTCAAGCCAACGTCTTTGTCGCAGATTCAAGTCTCGCTGAGTCATCAAATATTTGAGACTTTTGTGATCCGAAAATACATGGCACTTCTCACCAAACAAATAATGTCGCCATATTTTCAAAGCAAATACGATGGCAGCTAGTTCGAGATCATGGGTCGGATAATTTCTCTCGTGTGGCTTCAATTGTCTCGACGCATAGGCCACAACTCGACCTTCTTGCATCAATACGCAACCCAACCCAAGTAGGGATGCGTCACTATAAATGACAAACTCTTTGCCTGATTCGGGTTGCACTAAAATTGGAGCTTCAGTCAAATGAGTTTTTAGTTGATCGAAACTTTTCTGACATTTCTCCGTCCATTCGAACTTAACATCCTTTTAAAGTAGCTTCGTCATTGGTGTGGCTATCATCGAGAAACCTTTGACAAATCGTCGGTAATAACCGGCGAGCCCCAAAAAGCTCCGAACCTCAGTAATATTTCTCGGAGGTTTCTAGTTAAGTATGGCTGAAATTTTGTTCGGGTCAACTCGAATACCCGATGCGGATACTACATGACCCAAGAAGCTAACCTCTCTTAACCAGAACTCACACTTACTGAACTTAGCATATAACTGCTTATCCCGCAAAATTTGCAACACTAGCCTCAGATGCTCAGCATGTTCGGTCTCATCTCTTGAATAGACCAAGATGTCATCAATGAACACAACTACGAACCGATCCAAATATGGTCTGAAGATCCGATTCATCAAATCCATAAATACCGCAGGGGCATTAGTGAGCCCAAACGGCATCACTAAGAACTCGTAGTGACCATATCTCGTCTTGAAGGCAGTTTTGGGTATGTCCGATTCTCGAATTCGCAACTGATAATAGCCCGATCTCAGATCTATTTTTGAGAACATTGAGGCTCCCTTCAGTTGGTCGAACAAATCATCGATACACGGTAACGGATATTTGTTCTTTATCGTCACTTTATTCAGTTGACGATAGTCAATGCACAACCTCATGGTTCCGTCCTTCTTTTTCACGAACAATACTGGTGCACCCCAAGGTGAGAAACTTGGTCGAGCAAAACCTCTATCCGTCAATTCTTGCAACTGAGCTTTCAACTCTTTTAACTCGGTTGGTGCCATACGATACGGAGCTATCGAAATCGGTGTAGTCCCAGGTACAATCTCAATACCAAACTCTACCTCCCGAACAGGTGGTAAACCCGGTAATTCTTCAGGAAAAACATCCGGGTATTCACAAACCACTGGTACAGATTCGGGTTTCTTTTCTAATTCTTTGTCATCAAGTACATACGCAAGGTATGCTTCGCACCCTTTTCTTACATATTTCTGGGCCAACATTGCTGATATTACAGCTGGCATCCCCTCCAAGTCCGTAGACTCAACTCGGATTACTTCGTTATTTGCGCACCTCAAATCAATAGTCTTGCTTTTGCAATTCACAACCGCATCATGCGCGGTCAACCAATCCAAACCAAGAATAACATCAAATTCATCAAACGGCAAAAGCATCAAGTCCGCCGGAAAACAGGAACCTCGAATTTCTAGGGGACATTTCTTACACACTTTGTCGACAAGCACGTAACGACCCAAGGGATTTGACACCCGAATTACGAACTCAGTAGACTCAATAGGTAAAGTCTTACTGGATGCTAAGGTTTCACATATGTATGAATGAGTAGAACTGGGGTCAATCAAAGCAATTACATTAGTATCAAAGAGAATAAAAGTACCGGTAATAACATCAGGCGAAGAAGCATCCTCGCGGGCACGTATAGCATAAGCTCTAGCAGGCGCACGAGCCTCGGATCTGGTCGTAGCATCTCTAGATCCTCTCTGACCACCACTAGCATTGCCCGTATTTCCAGATGGTCTACCTCGAGCAGTGGTAGCACCCGGTTTCCCACTCTGATTTACATTCTGTTCAGACAACCTCGGGCAATCTTTAATGAAGTGGTCAACTGATCCGCACTTGTAACAGGAGCGGTCAGGGAATCTACAACTCCCCGAATGCCATTTACCGCAATATCGACATTTCGTTCTGTCTCGACGTTCATTCCCAACACTGGCGACCGAAGTGCCTCGTGTACCCACAGGGGGTCGATCACGATCTCGTCTAAAAAGGCCAGAAGTGCCTCTAGACCGGCCCACATCATCTCGAAATTTCTTCGATGCCTGTTGAAGAGACTTTCCCGAGGATCTTTTATGAAACTCTCCAGTTCCCTCATCAACTTTTTGTTTTTCTTTTCTAAGCTCTTCGGCTTTACAAGCTCGCTCGACAAGTACTACGAACTCTCGTATTTCAAGAACGCCAATGAACATTTTTATATCTTCATTTAGCCCATCCTCGAAGCGTTTACACATAATAGCCTCGGACGAAACACATTCCCGAGCGTATTTGCTAAGTCTAACAAATTTTCGCTCGTAATCAGTAACCGACATGGAACCTTGCTTAAGCTCAAGAAATTCCTTCTGTTTTTGATCAACAAATCTCTGACTGATATACTTTTTCCGAAACTCAGTTTGGAAAAACTCCCAAGTTACTTGCTCTCGGGGCACAACAGAAGTCAGAGTACTCCACCAATAGTAGGCAGAATCACGTAGCAAGGAGATAGTACACTTTAGGCATTCATCGGGTGTACAAGATAGCTCATCGAGTACCCGGATAGTGTTGTCCAACCAAAATTCAGCTTGCTCGGCATCGTCGCTATCTGTAGCTTTAAATTCAGTAGCCCCATGTTTTCGGATTCTGTCAACTGGGGGCTTATTTGACCTTATTTGGTCAGTTACCGGAGGTATTGTAGGTGCGGGGGTTGTATTAGTCGGGAAGCGAGGTTGTGGAACAGCAGTATTAGTTCGAATGTATTGGTTGAACCAATCATTCATCACGCTATAGAAAGCTTGTCTAGCTTCATCATTCGGGTTACTAGCATTAGGTTGAGAGTCCGCCGGCGCTGTCCCTTGTGCGGGAGCAGGCGCTACACTCTCAAGATCATCAGCTACCTCTCGGTCGGGATCGGGATCCATTACTATAAATAAACACATTTACAATTGTCAGAAATCACCACACTATCAAGTAATCACATAAAATGGCATGTATAGCTAGACCCAACGCATTACGGTAGTCCTAGAATCGACTAAACCGTAGCTCTGATACCAATCAAATGTAACACCCCGAACCCGAGACCGACACCGGAGTCGAACACGAGGTGTTAACAGACTTTAAACCCCTTATAAAAAAATATTTCTCAGACACTGCCAATCTGCATACTAGTCGCTTTAAAAATCATATCTTGAGTTTCACAACTCGAAAATCAGTTTCGTGATTTTTCTCTGAAACTAGACTCATATGCCCATCTACATATTTTTTTTCTAGAATTTTTGGTTGGGCCAATTACTACAGTTTATTAGTCAAAATCTCCCATGTTACAGGGATCAACTACACTGACCTTTGTGCATTACGACTTGGATATCTCCCTGTACAGGACTTCAACACTGATTCCGTTTGTTTCTATAGAAACTAGACTCAGAGAGGAATCTATACATATATGGCTTGACTCCTAATTGTCTCTGGTTAATTTGTAATGAATTTCCAAAGTCGGAACAGGAAATCCAAAAACCGTTCTGGTCCTGTCTCACAAGAACCTGAATATCTCTTAACATACTGTCTGTATGATTGTTTCGTTACTTTCCTATGAAAATAGATTCATCAAGGTTGGTTTACATAATTTATTCACTATTTAATTCCATTCCTACTATTTTTAGTGATTTTCTGAATCTACATCACTGCTGCTGTCAGCATCTGCCTTTAAGGTAGACTTTACCTATTTCATGGTTTCCATGATTCAACTAGCCCTTTTTGCATAAATAGCACAATTTATGATAGTGATTAACCATTCCCATGGCCAATCCTTGTCAAGCATATCAACACCAAATGATTATAACATTATACTCAAACACATATAAGCCATTTTCGCATGGCTATCCAAAATAATACAAGTCTAAAGGGTCCATGACCCACAACAAACGGGTAGTCCTATACATGCCATTTCGAAGTTCAACCAAAATTGTACCAAAATGGGGCTTTGATAGTGTGGGCGACTTTGACTTCAAGATCCCGAGTCCGATAGCTGGAGAACCAAATCTATAAAACGGAGGAGCAATGAAACGGAGTAAGCAATTTATGCTTAGTAAATTTTGAGCAAGGAATTCCAGCACAACAAAAGTATAGCATTCATATAGCTAAACGGATAATTTCATATGCACAAATTTTCGATATCATACTTGCTTCACATTACCAACCCTTATGTACATACACAAAAGATCAACTTAGCCAAAGGCCGGTAGCTCGTTTATCAACTGAGCGAATACTTATTTGTAAGGGCTCAACTAAATTCAAGCACATACGAAACATACCTCAATGTTGGGATGTTTCTAGAGTATTAACTGAAATTTTTACAGCAAGATCATTCATTCCCAAATCACGTACCTTCGGAATTTAACCGGATATAGCTCCTCGTTCAAATGCCTTCGGGACATAGCCCGGTTATAGTAGCTCGCACAAATGCCTTTGGGACTTAACCCGGATTTAGTAACTCACACAAATACCTTCGGGACTTAACCCGGATTTAGTAACTCGCACCAATGCCTTCGGGCTTAGCCCAAAATTAGTATCTCGCACAAATACCTTCGGATCTTAGTCCGGATATGGTCACTTAGCACAAAGCCTTCGGGACTTAGCCCAGACATCATTCAAATAACCATGCACATTTAACAATAAATCATGGCACATTCATATTTCATTTTCGTTAGCAAAACTCAAACACAAGACACTTATCATTCTTGTAATTTCGGCTCAATAGCCACACACAAAGAGCATGATTTTGATTTGCTTAAAACATGATCTAATCAAATCTTAATTTAAGCTCTCTTACTCAAGAACTTACCTCGGATGTTGTCGAACGATTCCGATGGCTATTCGACCACTTTTTCCTTCCCTTTATCGGATTTAGTTCCCCTTTGCTCTTGAGCTTAATTAAACAAATAAATTGATTTAATCATTTGAGCATCGAAAAGAGGAACACAAGGCACTTAGCCCATATTTATACATTAGACATTAAAGTCACATATGTACGGAAATCATGAATCAAACTCAACATTTTAGCTAATTTTCCCCCTTGGCCGAATTTTCTAAGCCAATACAAAAGCATCAATATGCTTGCCTCCAACCGAATACATGCAACACCAAATCTTCTTCCTATGGCCGAATATGCATGTCTATGTTGGGGCCGATTATATGCTTAATACTTCCTACAAGTATGGTTACTTGTATTGATTATAAATATCATCTTGTTTCAAGTTCAAAACTTGGCTAATACACACATATATACACTAGTAAAGCATCCTCTCCCTTTCCATCAATTTAACACATGCATTGCTCATTAACATACAAAAGTTATATTCGGCCTTAGCACACAACTTGCTAGCCGATTCTTCCCCATCTAGCAACCAATGCACATATGTGCTCACTCAAAAATGCTAAAAAGGAGATTCAAGAATCATCAATCCACCATCACATGCATCATTAACAAGCTTCATATTTAGCATGCAATGGCATTAACACAAAATCCACCTAGGCCGAATATCATCCCCATGACATAGCAAGGATTTGAACCATGGGCTAATTAGAACTCAAGCTAGCAACTAAAAACATGCATGAATCTCATGGCACAACCTCAAACATACCTTAATCTAGATATAAGTATGGCCAAACCTCCTCCTAATCCTCTTCCAAATCAAACATGAAGCAAGAACTCCTTCCTCCTTCCTTAGAATTTTCGGCCAAATGAAGATGAAAAAGGATGAACAAAATTTTCTCCTTTCTTTTCTTTAACTCACGGCAATGGGGGGGGGAAAGACAACCACACACATTTTTTTTTGTTTCCATCATATTCCCTTTCATTATTTTATGCCCATACTCCTTATTTTATTTTTCCTAACATACCTCACTAACATAACATGTTTGTGACATGTTTCCACTCATGATGCACTAACACAACATGTCTATGACATGTCTTGCCCATCACACTTGGTCTACCATGCTTGTCATGGCCGGCCACTACTCATTAGGGGGAATTTGACATGCAAGTCCCCCCTTTTTCCACATGCACTAATAGGTCCTTACGCATTGACCTATGACATTTTAAAATTTTCTCACATAAGTCCTATTTGATGAAATTCACTTACAATTAACAAAATTCAAACACGAAATTTTCACACATGCACATGTACATATAATGAGCATCAATTATGATGGTTAATTATTTTTATGACTCGGTTTAGCGGTCCCGAAACCACTTCCCGACTAGGGTCAATTTTGGGCTGTCACATATGATTTGTTTTTAAAAGTTTTTCATTAAGGGCACTTTCGTAATCTAATAATTAAAAGAATTAAAAAGCCAAAATAAGCCAAATTTGTCCATCTTCTTCATGTACCAGTCGAATCTACCATGGAAGCCATGGCTAGGGTTTGATTCAAGCTTCCAAGCTCATTTATAAGTGTTCCCGAACCCCGTTTTTAATGTTCTTTACATTATTGAAGTCCCGATAACTCAATTTACCTACTTCTACCATTATTTTGAGCTAGTGTTAATGTTTAAAATTTTATTCATGACTGATATGCATATGTTTTGATGTCTAATGGTAGAAAATGAATGTTGGGTGTTAAAGAAATGACTTTTGCTAAGTGATTTTTGGTAAAAATGCTTAAAAGGACTGTTTTGTAAAAGTATAATTTTTGGGTCAATTTGAATAATGTGAATAATAAATGAGCTATATTTGAAATGTTAGATCAAGAAAACTGATATTCGAGCTTAAATCGGGAAAGTTTGAGATTATGGACTAAATTGGAATAGTTGGTCGTAATTGTATTCGAGGTAAGTTCGTATTATTATTATTATACTTGAAATCCACTTTGCTATGATTGTATTGAATTATATGTTAATGATATTCTGTATGGGAAAGTAATGAACCCTATAAAGTAATCGATAGCTCAAATGTCGTTAACATGATACGTAATGATTGAATATATTGGAAGTTTGATGGAATATGATGTTTCTTTGAAACGAGTAAGTTTGTGTAAAAGTAATTCATCAACTTTATTATCATGTGCTTAATACTTGATATTGTACGAAATGTGGATTTATGCCTTTATTGGAATTGACTTGTGATGATTCAATGAAAAAGTGATGATAGCTTTGTATCTCAAAAATCCCGAGTGACTCTGAGGAATTGTAACACCCCATACCCGTATCCTACGCCGGGACGGAATACGAGGCGTTCTAACTTGAACTCATACTGACAACCAATTTCGAGTCTTCATTACCTCAAGAATTTAAAACTTTCTTAAACTTACCAATATATTCTTAATATAGGCTTCGGAAGCCCAAAACAGACACCGGAAATCATTCGGGACCAATCCAGGTCCTTTTGACAACTAGAGGAAAATGTCACTTGACACAAGGGCACACGCCCATGTGAGAGGGGCAACATGCCCGTGTGAGCATTCCAACAATAGCAATGCTGATGCCCCGTGTGTCTTACACGACCTAAGCAAGACAGGGACACGCCTATGTTCTCCAGCAGTATGGAATTAATTCTAAATGCACACCTACAGGGGTTTTCATATGGCCTGGCACACACCAGTGTCTCTGGTCCGTGTCCTTCACATGGCCATGAGACACCCGTATTCTAGCCCGTGTGCAAAAACCTGGACATTCTGTTTCTAACATCAACAATTCTTAAGGGCCACATGGCCAAGTCACACGCCCGTGTGCTAGGCCGTACCCTTCACACGGTTGAGACACACTGTCGTGTCTCTGCTCGCGTGTCTACTATGATGCTTACTGACTTAAAATTTTTACGTGCAGGGGACACACGGCTGGACCACACACCCATGGGGTAGACCATGTGTCATACACAGCCTAGACACGCGCCCGTGTGCCTACCCGTATGGACAATATAAGACTATTTACCAAGCCCCATTGCCACCCTTACATATATAGTTCGATACAAATACCAACCCATACCAAAACAAGCATAATTCTTATAACCAAATCAGCCACAATAGACATTCATTCAACCATGATAATGCATCTTTTATAAATTGAAAACAAATGTTAACCATCATTCAAGGCTTAATACAATTTGAAGGGTTTCCAACCCAAGCCAATACATATAGCCAAACCACAATGACATAAAATAATAAAGTCTAAGTCCTATACATGCCATATTCAAAAATATAAATCCAACTATACCGAATGCTTCGGCAAATAGTGTGATCGATATCTCTGACTTCCGGTGATCCTTGAGTTAATTAGGTAGCATTGTAAGGAAATGAAAAGGAAAGGGAGTAAACATAACAACTTAGTAAGTTGCATATAAGTAAGTATACAACAACCATTTATCAATAATCAACATGCTCACAACACCAAGGTAGGCATAAGCATAACTTACTCATTACCATCCATACAAGTCACATACATATATTGAGCTCATATCTCATATGTACCAATTAGGTACCTGTACCACTCACAACACAGTTATACTTTCCTCATTAGCTTAAGAACTTAACTTTAACCGTTGAACCATTCGGAATACTACCAGATATTACATAAGCCTCAAGCATTGGGTAAGGTGTCGATGTCATGTCCTAGACACGGTCTTACATTGGCTTATATCTCAAGTCGATGCCATGTGCCAGACATGGTCTTATTCTGACTATCATTTCGTAGCTGATGCATGTCCCAAACATATCTTACACTGGCTTACATCTCGAGGCCGATGTATGTCCCAGACATGTCTTGCACTAGCCCACGTCTCAATGCCAATGCCATGTCCCAAACAAGGTCTTACATTAGCTCTCACAAATGACCCCATCGTTATGGCATGAATATCCAATTTATTTCCCTAGGGTTCCAACGAGAATTTTACTATCTCTATTTTCATCACATTTTCTCATTTCCACAAGTCAAGCAATTTCTTCTATAATAATTTCGATACAATTCAAAAACGTATTTTATCAAAGTAGTTGTATTATTTACATACAACTTACCTCGGATTACAAAATGTGACGACTAGTCGATTTAGTTGATTTGCTTGGCTTTCCCTCGGTCAAGGTTCGGATGAGGTATTTCTTAATCTATAATAGCAAAATACACTTATTTAATCACTAAATAAAATTAGACAATCGAAAATTCACTTCTTTGGTAAAATGACCATTTTGCCCCTAGAACTTAACAAAATGACCATTTTACCCTTAAGCTCGAAAATCAATTTTTATCAAATTTCTTTATTTCTTTAGACTAATCGAACCTCTTTAACTCTTATAGCAACTCCAAATTCCCACTATTTCACACATTTATTATTTATTTTACAACTTATGCACATTAGTCCTTTTAGGTGTTTTCATGCTAACATCTTTCATAAAAGTTGTTTATAAGACACCCAAGACTCATTTTGTTCCATACAAACTCAGCAAACATCAAAAATCCTTTCATGGAAAAACCCTATGCTCTTAATCATTTTGCGAAATAGTACCCTCATTTGAAAGCTCATGCTTCAAATGCCTCAAAAGTACAAAAATATTTAAGAAAAGTAATTAGGATCACTTACTTGTGAAGGCTTAAAGTTGCTGAAATTTCAAGCTCTTAAAACCCCATTCTTTGCTACAAATTTCGGTGGAGGAAGAATATGAAAAGGGATGATATCATCCTTCTTTTATCTATTTCTATTTTTGGTCAAAATAAGCCACCTAACCCACCAAATTTTAAAATTTTGTCTCCTGTTTGACTCTATGGCCGGCTATGCTCCTTTAAAAGGGTCTAATTGCCATTTAAAATCCCCCAATTTTGATTCTCTAATAAAATAACACCTTTAGCTATCAAATTAGGACTTTTGCACTCTATGCAATTTAGTCCTTTTTCGCAATCGGGCTTAGAAACGTTAAAATTAGCTCACCAATTTTTTCATGCACTAATATAAACATGCTATGATTCTATATTAATAATAAAATAATTTTTATGACTTCAAATTTGTGGTCCCGATACCACTATTCTGACTATCCCCAAAATCGAGTTTTTATATTTCTTCCCTTAGGGATTTTCGTCCTCGAAAATCTTACCGGCGAATAAGTTTGAGTACTGATCTCTCATAGTTTCCTCAGGTTCCCATGTGGCTTCCTGGTGTCTATGCCACAAAACTTTCACTGGTGTTATACTATTATTCCTTAACTATTTGACTTTATGAGTCAATATCTTGACCAACTCTTCACCATAAGTCATGTTCAGATGAATCTCAACCTTTGATGGCGCGATCACATGCGAAGGGTCTAATCTATATCGACGTAGCATGGACACATTAAAAATGTCGTGAATCTTTTCCAATTTCGATGGCAAATCCAATCGATAGGTAATTGGCCTTACTCTCTCGATAACCACATAATGTCCTATGGAACGAGGACTCAACTTGCCCTTTCTACCAAATCTGAGGACTTTCCTCCACGAAGATACTTTTAAAAATACCTTATTGCCGACTTGAAACTCAATTTCCTTTTGTTTCAAATCCGTGTCGGATTTTTGTCTATCTGAGGCGGCCTTCAAGCAGTCACGAATAAACTTTCTCTTCAGTCTCTTTGACTAAATCGACCCCGTGAATCTGACTCTCTCTAAGCTCAGTCCAAGATAAGGGCGACACTGTCGCCTATACAAAGCTTCATAAGGTGCTATCTTCAAACTTAATTGATAGTTATTGTTATAGGCGAATTCAACCAATGGCAAGTACTTTTTCCAACTACCTTGAAATTTGAGAACACAACACCGCAACATATCTTCTAAAATCTGAATCACTCTTTCAGACTGACCATTGGTTTGTGGGTGAAATACCATGCTAAAACTCAACTTAGTCCCCAAAGCCTCTTGTAGCTTTTTCCAAAACCTTGAGGTAAATCTTGAGTCCCTATCCAAAATAATCGACAAGGGCACCCCGTGTAGCCTCATGATCTTAGAAATATACAAGTCGGGCAATCTTTCAAGGGAGTAGCCGGTACGCACTGGTATAAAATGTGTCGACTTTGTTAGCCTATCCACAACAACCCAAATAGCATCCTTTTTCTTTGGGGTTAATGGCAAACCCGTTACAAAGTCCATCGTAATCTGATCCCACTTTCACTAGGGGACTGTGATGGGCTGAAGTACACCCGAAGGTACCTGATGTTTAGCCTTCACTTGCTGACACACTAGACATTTGGAAACAAACTCTGAAATGTCTCTTTTCATTCCCGACCACCAGTACGTTTTATTCAAGTTGTTGTACATTTTCACACTACACAAGTGGACGGACAAACAACCACTATGTGCGTCATCTAATATCTTCTGGATCAACTCGTTGTTCTTGGGTACACAAACTCTATCTTTGAACATTATACAATCGTCGGTACCAATACTCAATTCAGATTCTTTCCCCATCTCGTACTAAGCTATTTTAGCTTGCAACTCATCATCGCTTTTTTGAGTTTCACGGATCTCTTGAAGAAATGTCAGTTTAGATCTTAACTCTACTAAAATCGAACCATCATTAGACACGGTCAACTGAGTACTCGTGGCCCTCAACGTAAATAGTGATTTTCTACTCAAAGCGTCGGCGACTACATTCGCCTTTCCCGAATGGTAATCGATAATCAACTCATAATCTTTTATTAGCTTTAACCATCGGTGTTGCCACAAATTTAACTCATTTTGAGTCATCAAGTACTTAAGACTCTTATGATCAGTGAACACCCGACACTTCTTGCCATACAGATGGTGTCTCTAAATTTTCAATGCGAATACGATGGCAGCCAACTCTAAATCATACGTCGGGTAATTTTTTTCATATGGATTTAACTGTCTTGAAGCACAAGCTATGACCTTACCTTCTTGCATAAGCACGCACCCTAAACCGTTCAAGAGGTATCGCTATATATCACAAACTCCTTACCCGACTCCAGTTGCACTAACACTGGAGCTTCAGTCAACAAAGCTTTTAATTTCTCGAAACTTTGTTGGCACTTTTCTATCCATTCGAACTTGGCATCTTTTTGTAATAGCCTCATCATTGGATTAGCGCTCATAGGAAACCCTTGAACAAACCTTCTATAGTACCCGACCAAGCCCAAGAAGCTTCGAACCTGAGTCACATTCTTCGGCAGTTTCCACTCAACAATAGCCGAGATCTTGCTTGGGTCAACTCTAATCCCATCACCCGACACAATGTGTCCTAAAAATCTGACCTCTTTAAGCCAAAATTCACTCTTACTGGACTTGGCGTACAATTTCTTGTCTCTCAAGGTCTGTAACACAGTTCTCAAATGCTCCGCATGCTCACCCTTATCACACGAGTAAATCAATATGTTATCGATAAAGACCACTACGAACTTATCCAAATACGACCAAAAAATGTGGTCCATCAAATCTATAAACACCACCGGGGCATTAGTTAAACCAAAGGGCATGACGAGGAACTCATAATGCCCATACCTTGTCTGAAAAGTAGTCTTCGGTACATCTTGCTCTTTAACTCTCAACTGATAATAACCAGATCTCAAGTCTATCTTGGAGAACACCGTGGCTCCTTTTAATTGATCGAATAAATCATCTATCATTGGCAAAGGATACTTGTTCTTCACCGTTACCTTATTGAGTTGTCTATAATTTATACAAAACCTTATCGACCTGTCTTTCTTTTTCACAAACAACACTGGTGCGCCCCACGGTGAATAACTAGGTCTCGCAAAACCTTTATCTGTTAACTCCTACAATTGTACTTTCAACTCTTTCAACTTTGTTAGGGCCATTCTATACGGAGCAATAGAAATGGGTGCCGTACCTGGTACCAACTCGATTCCAAACTCAATTTCCTTCTCTGGTGGTAGTCCGCGTAATTCTTCCAGAAATACATTTATAAACTTACAAACCACTGGTACTGATTCTATCTTCAACTCAGACACTTGAGTATTCAACACAAAAGCAAGATATGCCTCATATCCTTTCTTCAAATATTTCTCGGCCGATATAGACGATATCACCATAAACATTTTATTCGATTCATTTGGTCAAACACGAAAGACATTCCCATCTTCACATTTTAATTCAATAACTTTTCTTCCACATTCCACTACAACACTATGAGCAGTCAACCAATCCATACCAAGGATTACATCAAATTCATTGAATGGCAATAACATCAAGTTAGCCGAAAAATAATAGCCCCTAATAGACAGAGAACAATCTCTTCACACTTGATCAACTGGCACATGTCTGCCTAAAGGATTGGATAGTTTTATTACAAACTCAATGGACTCTACTAGCATGCTCATACAAGGTATCAGTTCCATACAAATATAGGAGTGGGTCGACCCCAGGTCAATTAAAGCAACAACAGATATTTCATTATAGAAAAGGTACCCGTAATCACGTCGGGAGACTCTGCCTCTTCACGGGCACGAATATCGTAAGTCCTTGCAGGCGCTCTGCCCTCGGACCTTGCTACAACATCTCTTGGTGCACCTCTGCTAGTGGCCCTACTTCTAGGGTTCTTTTGTGGTCTACCCCTCAATGGGGCACTACTTGCCTTCGCTTCTTGCTTTTTCTCTCCCTCTTCCATTTCGGGGCAGTCTCGGATGAAGTGGTCCAGTGACTCAGATTTAAAACACCCTCTTTCTTTACCTCGGTACTCGTCGAAATGGTGTCTGCCACATTGCAAACACTCTGGCCTATTTGGCTGAGCACTACCAACACTCGCGACAGAAACGGTCTGAGCTCTAGAAGTTGTGTTCATCTGTTCTTATTTCTATTCGAAAACCCCATCGAAGCATTCGATCGGGTAGTGAATTCCTTCGATCTCTTAGATGAGGACTGATATGACTTCCCCATTTGTCTCTTCTTGGAATCTTGCGACTCAATAGTCACTTTCCTCCTCTCTTTTACTAGCTCCTCTGCCTTGCATGCTCTCTCGATGAGCACTACAAACTCTCTTATTGTAACATCCTAAAATAGGGCCTAAACGGAATAGTGGTTGCGAAACCACAAATCTGAGGTAGAAAAATTTATTTTATTATCATTTTAAGGTCTATGGCATGATTGCATGATTGTGTGAAAATTTCGTTTAGAAATTTTATCGATAGAGGGTCCAATTTGATATTTAGGACTAAATTGCAAAAGTTGTAAAATGTGTGTTCTAGTTCACAAAGGTACTAAGTACTTGTGAGTAATGGGTTTTTAAAGTGGAGTTCCTTGGATAGAAATTAGACCATTATACTAATTTGGACAAAAATACCTAAAGGAAGATAAAACACCATAGTTTTAAATTAAGGGCATTTTGGTCATTTAGTTATTAAAATGAATTAAAAACAAAATTAAAAGCCAATTTTTGTCCATCTTCAACCCCTTGGCCGAATTTCACATGAGGAAGACATAGCTAGGGTTTTTCAAGCTTCCAAGCTCAATTGTAAGTCCGTTTTAGCCCCGTTTTAATGTTCTTTACGTTTTTGGAGTCCCGGTAACTTGATTAAGCTTATTCTAGCAATAATTTAACCTAGGGTTTATATTTGGAAAAATACCCATAGGTGAAATGTGTTTATTTTGATGTTTTATGGTGAATATGAAGCTTGAAATTGTGTTAAACAACTTTTGCTAAGCGATTTCACGTGAAAACGAGTAAAACGACATAATCGGTAAAAATACCTAATGTTCATAAGTACATTTGCACCATATTTAGTGATTTGTCAAAGTCACACAACTGCTGCTGTCCGAAACTATTTTATTACTAAATTTCACTCTTTCATGTTTTCTTTGTAGTAACTTTCATTATAAAACATACTCCATATCAATCTTACCAAAGTTCGATCATATATCGAGCATGTTGCTCATAAGTTTACACACATGAACCTTCACTTATTCATTACATAGTCATGTTCATATGTATTTTTACTTAGTAAATTTCTCGTTTAACCCATCGAAATAACAACATATACCCAGTGGCCTGTACATATTACCACCCTTGTAACCGAAGCTCTTAGGTACGCATATTAGCCTGCACTGTGTACTACACATGCGACCTAACAATCTGGTACACGTAGTAGCCTGCATTTAGTACTACACACGTGACTTAACCATTTGATACACATAGTAGCCTGCACTTAGTAATACACTCATGATCGAAGCTATCGGGTACGTATAGTAGCCTGCACTTAGTACTACACACATGATCGAAGCTATCGGATACGCATAGTAGCCTGCACTTAGTACTGTACATGCGACCTAACAATTTGGTACACGTAGTAGCCTGCACTTAGTACTACACACGTGACCTAAAACCGTCTTAAACACATAGTAGCCTGCACATAGTACTACACATGTGTTCTCACAATGGATCATTCGTATCTTTTCTATTCCGAAGGTCTAACCGGGAAATTCTTCACTTTTTAACATTTTACTAATTCATTCTTTGTCAATTTCGATTCGTATTTTACATCAAATGATCATTCTATAGGTAGCTACATCTCATATAATAACAAAAGATAATAACATAGAAAAAAGAATCGATAAATTATTTACATTCAAACTTACTCGTTTCAAATAATTTTCATGTTTCATCAAATTTCCATTATATTCAATCATCCAATCACATGTTATCGACATTTGAGCTATCGATTACTTTATGGGTACATCACATTCCTATACACAATATCATTAACATATAAATCAATACAACCATAGCAAAATAGATTTCAAGTGTAAAAAAAATAACATGAATATCATGCTTATGTAATAACATGAACTTACTTGCCGAAATCTCGTCGGGTACAACCATGTAGCAATTCACACAACTCATGTAATAGTAATTTAACATTCATCACATTTTCCACATCATATTAATCATCCATAAATTCTTCTAATATATTAAACCTTACATTTTAAGTCATGATAATAAATAACTACAATTCACGCATGAAATTGCATTATTATTACCATACGAACTTACATCAGGACCAAACTAGCAAAAAGGAACCTAGCCGTCGATTTTTCATTTTTCACCCGATTTAGGTCCAATCCTCGTTTTCCTTGATCTATAATATCATATTTAGTCAAATTATTAGTCACATTATTTAATGTGATCAAAAAATCACATTTTGGTAAATTACATTTTTGCCCCTAAACTTTGTCAAAATTACACTTTTTCCTCTTGGCTCGTAGAGTGATTTTTATTCAATTTTCTCACTCTAGGCCTAGACGAACCATTTCAATAACTATAGAAAACTACAATTCTCATCAAAACACCATTTTATACCACTTTTACAACTTTTACAAAATGGTCCTTCCGAATGTTTTCATCGAAAATCGCTTAGTAAAAGTCACTTATTTAACACCCAATACTCATTTTCTACCATTAGACATCAAAATGCATGCATGTCACACATGGGTCAATTTTTAAACATGAACCCTAGCTCAAATTAATGATAGAAATTGATAGATCTTGTTACGGGGACTGTAAAAATGCAAAAAATCATTAAAAACGGGGCTAGAACTGGCTTACAATTGAGCTTGGAAGCTTGAAAAACCCTAGCCATGGTTTCTCCATGCAACTTTCAGCCAAGAGGTTGAAGGTGGACAAAAATTGGCTTTTAATTTTGTTTTTAATACATTTTAATAATTAAATGACCAAAATGCCCTTAATGAAAAACTTTGGAAACATGCCCAGCCATGTCCATTTTTGTCCACCAATTTAACCAATGGTCTACTTACCATATAAGTACCTCCAATTTAAAATTTCATAACAATTGGAGGCCTCTAGCATGTAGAACTCAACTTTTTCACATTTTATGATTTAGTCCTTTCGACTAAATTGAGTGTCCAAACACCAAAATTTTCGAACAAAAATTTCACGAAATCATTTCGTGAAATTGTAGACCATAAAATTATAATAAAAATAAAATTTTCCTCATCGTATTTGTGGTCCCAAAATCACTGCTCCGACTAGGCCCAAAATCAGGATGTTACAATTAGCTACGAGAATTAAACAATTAAAAATCATCAATACAACATAAATTCACATTGAATATCTCAATTTATATTTAAATTTTCCCTAAATTCCACTCTCTATTTTCAATTAAATCCCTAAATTTTGAATATTTTCAATTTAGTCTTTATAACTCAAAACTTATAATTTATTTTACAATTCAATCCCTTTTTCATTTCTAGCTTAAAATTCTATCAATTTAACCCCAAATACTTAAATTATCCAACATGAAAAACATTTAGAAACTCAATAATTTCAATAATTTCAATATAGATTAAGTAGTATTTAATACTAGGATTCTAAAAACATAAAAATTACAAGAAAAGGGACCCAATTGACTAACCAATTTGAGTTTGAACCCTTGAAACACTAATTTTCTCATTCTTTTTCTTTCTCCCTTTTCTTCTCTGTTCATTTTCAACTTTATTTCTTTTTCATTTATTTATTTTATTTATTTTTTAATATTTTAATTATAATAATATAATAATAATTTTTACTTAAATAATAAGCAATACATATTCTATTATTATATAAATATGATTATTATTTTTACATATGTATTAATCCAATACCATCCACATGTAAATTTATGGTTTAATTTCTTATTTAGTCCCTTAACTTTTTCTTTAATCTATAATTAAACTTTCATCCTTTATTCAATTTAATCCTTATACCTAATTACGCTTAATTCAAGCTAATTCACCTAACCAAAACCTAATTAACCACATGACTAACTTCGTAAATATTTTTAATAAATATTTATGAATCCGTTTTACGAAAACGAAGACCCAAAAGTACACTTTTCGATACCCGTGATTATTAGGTCATTACATTAAAGGTAGAAAAGATGTTCGGAAAGGGCTGCGAAGCCTATCTCTCTTTTGTGATGGGTTCACAGGATTTGGTGAAAGGAGTTTGCGAGATACGAACCGTGAAAGACTTTTATGATGTGTTTCCTGGCTAGTTACCTATGTTACCTCTAGACCACGAACTTGAGTTAGCCATTGTGTTGTACCTTGGTAATTTGCCAACTTCGATTACAACGTATCGCATGGTGCCCAAGGAGCTTAAGGAGCTGAAGATACAACTTTAGGAGTTGCTTGACAGAGGCTTCATTCGACCAACTACTTTTCCATTGGGGTCGCCAGTGCTATTTGTGAAGAAAAATGATGGTAGCCTAAGGATGTGCATCAACTACAGGCAGTTGAACAAACTCACGGTAAAAAACAAGTACCTTTTGCCAAGAATTGACGATCTTTTTGACCTACTGAGAGGTGCCACAGTGTTTTCAAAGATCGATTTGAGATCTAGTTACTACCAAATTAAGGCGAAGAAGTCTGGTGTGCTAAAGACAACATTCATAACAAGGTATGAGCATTATGAGTTTCTAGTGATGCCATTTGGGTTAGCAAATGCACCTGCTACATTCATGGACTTGATGAATTGAGTGTTCCATGAATACTTGGATCGTTTTGCGGTGGTGTTCATAAATGACATTCTGGTGTATTTACGAACTAAGGAAAAGCATGGTACTCATTTGCGAACTGTGTTGCAAGTTTTGCAAGAGAAGGAATTGTTCGCAAAGTTTAGCAAGTTTGAGTTTTAACTTAAAGAAGTTGTGTTTTTAGGGCACATAGCTTCAGCTGAAGGGGTTCGCGTAAACATTAAGAAAATCAAAGCCATTGTGGAGTGAAGATCACCAAGAACTGTTACTGAAATACGAAGCTTCTCAGGGCTCGCAGGGTACTTTTGCAGGTTTGTTGAGGGGTTCGCCACTATAGCGGCGCCCTAAACAAATTTGCTCCAAAAGAAAGAAGAGTTCGAGTGGACAGAACCAAGGTAACAGAGCTTCGAAAAATTTAAAGTGCTATACACCAAAGTACTTATGTTGATTCAACCAAAATGAGAGAAGGAATTTGTGGTTTACAATGATGCCTTACAAAACGGGTTGGGTCGCATACTGGTGTAGGAAGGAAATGTGGTAGCTTATGCTTCCAGGCAACTGAAGGTTCATGAGCGAAACTACCCAACCCACGATTTGGATTTGTGTGGTGCTATTTATAGATTATATTCTGGTGTATTGACGGACTGAGGAAGAGCATGATACTCATCTGCGAATTGTGTTGCAAGTTCTATGAGAGAAGGAATTGTTTACAAAGTTCAACAAGTGTGAGTTTTGTCTTAAAGAAGTTGTGTTTTGGGGGTACATAGTTTCAGTTGAAGGGGTTTCTGTAGACATAGAGAAAATAGAAGCCATTGTCGAGTGGAGATCACCAAGAAGTGTTACTGAAGTTTGAAGCTCCTTAAGCTCGCAGGGTACTACTACAGGTTTGTTAAAGGGCTCACTTGTAACACCCCTAACTCGTATCCGTCGCCGGACTAGGGGTAAAGGCATTACCGAAAAAAGAATATTTTACGAACAATTCAATAACGTCATCAAAAAACATAGTCAAACATCATTATAGAGTTCCTTCTATAGGTCATCGAGACCTTAAACATGCATTAGAAAGGGGTCGGGACTAAGCCGAGCTCATACAAAATTTTTTGAAACTTAAACAATTTTTCAAAGTTTCACAGGTCACATGCCCATGTGAACAGGCCGTATGCCTCACACGGCTTTAGATAGGCTCGTATGTCTAGGCCGTGTTAAAATAGGGCATACATATTGACTTGCCCACACGGCCACATAATACGCTCGTGTGCCAGGCCGTATGAAAATTAGGGAGGCTACTGACTTAGGTCGCATGGCTAGTCACATGCCCATGTGTCTAACCCGTGCTCAAAAGTGACTTGGACACACGGCGTAGCACATGCCTGTGTGTGCGACCGGGTGGTCTACCCAGGCTCGTTTCAAAATGGCCGTCGAGCAACATGGCTGAGACACACACCGTGTCTCTGCTCGTGTGGGCAAAAATAGGCCATTTAAAAGGCCAATTTGTCACCCTTTTAGGGTCCTCTCTACAATCATCAAAACCACAACATTTTATGCCAAATTCTCAACCATTTCTCAACCAAAACATATACCATTCATGCCATAACATTATCAACCAATTTCATACTTAATAACAATACTAGAATATGTCAAATCATAAGACAAAATCATATATAATCATTTATTTCATAACCTCTTTTCAATTCATTCATTCTCATATCAAAATCTTACCAAATCCTCAAATGAGCACACACCAAAACTTACCAAATTGATCAATTCACTTGGCCATTAATGAACAGATCACATATCATATACCAAAATCAAACCATAAGATCAACCAAAACTAAGCCATACACATGGCTAAATATTTACATATCACAAAACATAATCTAATTACTTCTAGCCTATACATGCCATACTTCAATATATACACTTTCAAAAGATACCAAATAAGGTTCGATAGTGTGGTGACAATCCTCGATGATCCTCGAGCTCCTGGTAGCTACGATATCTATAAACCAATTGAGAAACACACAAAGTAAGCTTTCAAAAGCTTAGTAAGCCATATACAAATAAACTTATCAAATAAAACATATAAACATCATCTAAATACATATACTCCATAATCAAATACTATCACAAACCACATAACTCATGTACATTTCTCATATACTCATTTTATTTGCACAAATAACATACTTTGTCATATTTATTGCACACATACTTATTTCACATATCATCCCTTGTCCATTTACTTACTTTTGTTCTTTCGTTTAAATTGGATACACATCTCACATACATTCTTTCGTTTCTTGGAATGGCCGTTGAACCATTCTGAATCATAAGGATACGCAGATAGCTCAGAAATCTCGTACAATGCCAATGTCCCAGATGTGGTCTTACATGTAATCAAATATCGATGCCACTGTCCTAGATAGGGTCTTACATGAAATCAAATAAGATGCCAACGTCCCAAATATGGTCTTACACGTAAATCAAATAAGATGCCAACGTCCAAGACGTGGTCTTACATGATAACACATATCGGATCCTATGTCATGACATATGTATCCTAACTATTCCTAAGGTTCTTACGAGGCTTTTCAGACATCGAAACTTTATCGATACTTTCTCGGATATCTCATTCTCAACACATGTAATCATTTAACATTGTTCAAAATCATATAATCAATAGTAATGCAGTTCGAAATACACTTATTTGTATATCGACTTACCTCATACGAATTTGAATAAACAGGACCGGCTGCTCGATCACTTTCAACTTTCCCTGATCTAATTCCATTTTCTTTTGTTCTTGATCTATATCAATTCAAATTTAATTTATTCATGTTCACGTTCATTCAACTCAATCCAAAAACACATATTTTATGTACTTTACAAACTAGCCCTCACATTTTCACATTTTGACACTTTAGTCCCTATTTCACAAAATCACAAAATACACATAATTTCTTTATACACATGCTTAACCGAATTTTTATGGAGTTCATACAAGTCCATATATTTCATTTATTTCACATTTTAGTCCCTCAATTTATAGATTTCACAATTCAATCCATTTTACTCAAATTTATCAAAAATTCAAAGACAAAATATACTAACCCGATAGATATCTTTCATTTACTAACATCAAAATTCATAAAACTCATAATTTCATCAATGGCTCAACTTAAAATTATCAACAATTTTAGAAATTCAAACATGGGCTTGATAGAACTCTAAGTAACGATCACAAAAACATAGAAATTATCAAAAACAGAACAAAATTCATACCTCAATTGAGCTTTAGAAAAGTCAAACCCTAGATGGTTCTTTTTCTTTTCTTTTTCTTTGATTTCCAGTTGAGGAAGACTTAAAGTGAGAAAATTTTAGCATTTCTTTTATTTAATTCATCATTTATACATAAATTACCATTATGCCCTTAATTAATAAACATTTGAATCACTAACATATAAGGCTATTAATGTCCACTCATACTTCTAATGGCCAAATATCAACCTAAGGACGTTTCATTTACAAAGACATATCAAATAGGCACTTTAACAATTAGAAAGCCACTTTTACATTTTACTCGATTAGGTCCTTTTATCAAATTGAGCACACAAACGATTAAATTTTAATACGAAACTTCCAAACATGTCATTTCACATATTATAAGCACTGAAAATAATATTAAAATATTTTTGTGATTCAGATTTGTGGTCTCAAAACCACTTTTCCGACTAGGGTCTAAACTGGACTGTTACAATTCTCCCCCTTAGGGATTGTCGTCCCCGAAAATCTTACCATCGAATAGGTTTGAATATTGCTGTCTCATAACATCTTTAGGCTCCAGATAGCCTCTTTGACACCATGTTGACGCCACATCACTTTTTCTAACATAATTTTCTTATTTCGCAGTTCTTTGACCTCAGAAGCTAAAATACAAATTGGTTCTTCTTTATAGGTCATATCAGACTGAATGTGAATTTCAGACGAAGGAATTACATGTGAATGATCAGATCTGTATCGTCGAAGCATTGATACATGAAATACATTGTGAATCTTTTCTAGCTCAGGTGGCAACAATGATCTATAAGCAACTGGCTCGATACGCTCAATAATCTCATACGGCCCGATGAATCTCGGACTCAATTTGCCATTTCTGCCAAATCGGAGTACTTTCTTCCATAGGGATACTTTCAAAAACACTTTATTTCCAATTTCAAATTCAATATCTTTTTGTTTTAAATCAGCGAAAGATTTTTGACGATCAAAAGCTGTTTTCAAACTATCTCGAATCACTTTTACTTTCTTTGCAGTCTCTTTTATCAAATAAACCCCGTGTATCTTATTTTCACTGAGCTCAGTCCAATACAAAGGTGTACGAAATTTCCAACCATATAAGGCTTCATATGGTGCCATTTTGATGCTCAATTGAAAATTATTATTATAAACAAATTCAATCAAGGGCAAATATTGTTCCCATGTACCTTCAAATTCAAGAATGCAACATCTCAACATGTCCTCGAGAATCTAAATAATCCACTCAGATTTGACGATCCGTTTACGAGTGGAAAGCAGTACTGAAATGCAATTTCGTACCCAAAGTATCTCGCAATTTCTTCCAGAATTGTGATGTGAATATCGGATCTCTGTTTGATACAATAGATAATGGAACACCATGTAATCTCACAATATCGGAAATGCATAACTCAGCTAACTTATCAAGTGAGTAATTGAATTGTACTAGAATAAAATGAGTTAATGTCGTCACCATGTAAGAGAATTGTACTAGAATAAAATAACTCAGCATCTTTCTTTCTCAGAGATAGGGGCAAACCCGAAACAAAGTCCATCGTCACTCTATCCCATTTCCATCAAATCACACAAAAAGATGATGAAATAGCTGCTTATTCTCTTCTCTTGCAGGGGCTGTCGTTTCGGGCCAGAAGGCACTTGATGTTCAGCTTTAACTTGCTAACAAATTAACCATTTTGCAACAATTTCAGAGATATCACGCTTCATCCCAAGCCACCAATAAAGTTGTTTCAGATCATTATACATTTTCGTACTACTCGGATGAAGAGATAAACGACTATTGTGAGCTTTATTAAAAATCATCTGAATCAATTTTAGATTTCTCGGTACACAAATTCGATCTTGGAATCTCAAACAATCGTCATTATCAATTCGAAATTCAAAATCAGAAACCAAATCACACTAAGCCTGTTTTGCTAAAATCTCATTATCAATCTTCTGAACTTCGATAATCTGTTGTAAAAAAAACGGTTTCGCTTTCAATTCAGCTAATACCGAACCATCATTGGACAGAACCAAATGAGCATTCATCCTACGCAAAGTAAATAGTGCTTTTCGACTCAAAGAATTAGCAACAACATTTACTTTTCCTGGATGATAATCAATCACAAGTTCATAGTCTTTTAACAGTTCAAACCATATTCTCTGTCATAGATTCAAATCTTTCTGAGTCATCAGATATTTCAAACTCTTATGATTAGAATATACATGACATTTCTCACCAAATAGACACGGGCGCCATATTTTCAAACCAAACACAATTACAACTAACTCAAGGTCGTGCCTCAAACAGTTCTTTTCATGTGGCTTTAACTGTCTCGAAGCATAAGCAATGACTTTGCCTTCCTGCATCAAAACACATCCTAGACCATTCAACGAAGCATCACTATAGATCACAAATTATGTACCCGATTCAGGTTGTACTAACACTAGAGTTTTAGTCCATAGGGCTTTCAACTGATCAAAGCTTTTCTGACACTTTTCAAACCAATCAAAATTCACATCTCTCTAAAGCAAATTTGTTAACGGAGTTGCAATCATATAGAAGGCTTTTTCGAACCGTCTATAATAACTGGCAATTCCCAAAAAACTACAGACTTCGGAGACATATCTCGGAGGCTTCCAATCCAAAATAGCTGAGATTTTGCTCGGATTAACTCAGATACCTGATGCGGATACAATATGACCTAGAAAATAGACTTCTCGTAACCATAATTCACGTTTACTGAACTTCGCATATAATTGCACATGTCGCAAAGACTGTAGCACTATTCTCAGATGTTTGTCATGCTAGGATTCATCACACGAATAAATCAACATGTCATCAATAAATACGACAACAAATTGATCTAAAGATGGTCTGAAAGTTCTATTCATCAAATCCATAAAGATAGCAGGTGCATTTGTTAATCCAAAAGGCATAACTAAAAACTCATAGTGGTCGTACCTCGTTCTGAATACAGTTTTCAGAATGTTTGAGTCTTTTTCTCGCAACTGATAATAACCCGATCTCAAATCTATCTTCGAAAACACTATAGCTCCTTTCAACAGATCAAACAAATCATCAATTCGAGGTAAAGGATACTTGTTCTTGATAGTCACTTTGTTCAACTGACGATAATCTATGCACATTCTCATCATACCATCTTTCGTTTTCACAAACAGAGCAGGAGCACCCCAAGGTGAGAAACTTGGTCTAGCAAACCCTCTATTGGTCAATTCCTACAACTAAGATTTTAATTCTTTTAGTTCGATCGGAGCCATTCTATACAGAGCTATCAAAATCGGAGTAGTTCCCGGTACCAACTCAATGTCAAATTCAACTTCTCGGATTGGATGTAATCCTGGAAGTTCTTCAGGAAACACATTAGAGAATTCGAATACAACAGGCACTGATTCAATTTTCTTTTTGGCAGTTTCGAATCAATCACATAGGCAAAGTAAGCTTCACAAAATTTTCTCACAATACTCAAAGCTTTAATCGAAGATATCACAGCAGGTAATCCACTCAAATCACTAGATTCAATTCGAACTATTTCATCATTCTTGCATCTCAAATTAATGGTTTTCCATTTGTAATTCACAACAACATCATGCAAAGTTAACCAATCCATGCCCAGAATTATATCAAACTCATCAAAAGTTAATAACATCAGATCGGTCGGAAGACAAATGTCTCAAAATATTAACGGGCAATTTTTGCAAACTTTATCAACCAAAACACATTTGCCTAGGGGGTTCAATACTTTTAATTATGAATTCAGTAGGCTCTACAGGCAAAGTATTACTATTCAATAAATTCGTGCATATATAAAAATGTGTTGATCCAGGATCTATCAAAGCAATCACAGAAGTATCATAAAGTGTGAAAGTGCTCGTAATCACATCTGGAGACGAAACTTCCTTACGAGCTCGAATGGCATAGGGTCTGGTAGGTACGCGAGCCTCGGATCTAACAGTGGTGTCTTTTGTTCCCCTTTGACTGACACTCACATTACCCGTATTTCTGGGAGGTCTGCCACAAGATACATTGCCACTTGGCCTTGGATTTTGTGTAATTTCTTGCTCGGTAGATTCGGGGCAATCACGGATGAAATGGTCTAATGATCCATATTTGAAACAAGCCCGATCATACAGTCTACAATTTCCTGAATGTCTTTTACCACAGTGTTTACACTTGGATCAATCAGATCGAACATTTCCAACATTGGCAACAAATGTAGCTGGAGCTCTAAAACTTGAATGTGATCTAGTACGATCTCTACTCGAATCTCCCACATTAGCCTTTGAACGGCTATAATCATCTCAGAATTTATTTGACATAAACTGAAATGGCTTGCTTGATGATCTCTTTCACACTTCTCTAGCTTTTGAATTAGCTATTCTTTTCCTTTTTCTGATTCTTTGGCTTTACATACTCCTTTAACAAGCACAACGAATTCTTTAATCTCAAGAATCCCGACTAACAAACGAATATCTTCATTCAGTCCATCTTCAAATCTCTTGTATATAATAGCTTTAGTCGAAACACATTCTCGAGCATACTACTTAATCTCACAAATTCTCACTTGTATTCTGTAATAGACATACAACCTTGTTTAAGCTCAAGAAACTCTTCACATTTTTGGTCGATAAATCTCTGACTGATATATTTCATTCAAAATTCAGCTTGAAAGAAATCCTAGGTGACTCACTCTCTTGGAAACACTGATATTAAAGTCTTCCACCAATTATAAGCCGTATCTCTCAAGAGCGAAACGACACACTTTAAGCATTGATCGAAATTCAATGAAAATTCATCAAATACTCTTATCGTATTCTCTAGCCAGAACTCGGCTTTCTCAGTATCATCACTAGTGGTAGCTCGAAACTCTTCGGCCCCATATTTTCTAATTTTATCAACAGCGGTCTTATTCAACTGAGGTCATCAATAACATCATCCATAAACATAGTCAAACATCATTATAGAGTTCCTTATATAGGTCATCGAGACCTTAAATATGCATTAGAAAGGGGTCAAGACTAAACTGAGCTCATACAAAATTTTTCAAAACATAAACAAATTTTCAAAGTTTCACAGGTCACACGTCCGTGTGAACAGGCTGTGTGCCTCAAACGGCTTTAGACACGCCCGTGTGTTTAGGCCGTGTCAAAATAGGGCATACATATTGACTTGTCCACACAGCCACATGACACGCCCGTGTGTCAGGTCCTGTGAAAATTAGGGACGCTACTGACTTGGGTCACACGGCCAGTCACAAGCCTGTGTGTCTAACCTGTGGTAGAAACTGACTTGGCCACACGGCCTAGCAGAATGCCGTGTGTGCAACCGTGTGGTCTGCCCAGACTCATTTCAAAATGGCCCTCGAGCAACACAGCTGAGACACACACTCGTGTCTTTGCCTGTGTGGGCAAAAATACGCCATTTACAAGGCCATTTTCTCACCCATTAAGTGTCCTCCCCACAATCATCAAACAATAACATTTTATGCCAAATTCTCAACTATTTCTCAACCAAAACATATACCATTCATGCCATAACATTATCAACCAATTTCATACTGAATAACCATACTAAAATATGCCAAATCATAAGACAAAATCATATCTAATCATTTTTTTCATAACCTCTTTTCAATTCATTCATTATCATATCAAAATCTTACCAAATCCTCAAATGAACACACACCAAAACTTGCCAAATTGAACAATTCGCTTGGCTATTAATGAACAAATCACATAAGCATAATTCGCATCACATATCATATACCAAAATCAAACCATAAGATCAACCAAAACTAAGCCATATCACATGGCTAAATATTTACATATCACAAAACATAATCTAATTACTTTTGGCCTATACATGCCATACTTCAATATATACACTTTCAAAAGATACCAAAGTAAAGTTCGATAGTGTGGTGACAATCCTCGATGATTCCTAAGCTTCTAGTAGCTACGATATCTATAAAACAATTGAGAAACACACAAAGTAAGCTTTCAAAAGCTTAGTAAGCCATATACAAATAAACTTATGAAATAAAACAAATAAACATCAACTAAATACATATACCCCATAGTCAAATACTATCACAAACCACATAACTCATGTACATTTTGCATATACTCATTTCATTTGCGCAAATAACATACTTTCTCATACTTATTTCACATATCATCACTAAACAAAGTATACATTTCAAACGTACCTGAATCGAATACAAATCTCACATATATTCTTTTGTTTCTAGAATGCCCGTTGAACCATTCGAAATCATAAGGATATGCAGATAGCTTGGAAATCTCGTACAATGCCAATGTCCCAAATGTGGTCTTACATGTAATCAAATATCGATGCCACTATCCCAGATAGGGTCTTACACGAAATCAAATACGATGCCAACGTCCCAGATGTGGTCTTACACGTAAATCATAAGTCAATGCCAACGTCCTAGACGTGGTCTTACACGATAACACATATCAGATCCTATGTCATGAAATATGTATCCTAACTATTCCTAAGGTTCGTACAGGGCATTTCGGACGTCGAAACTTTGTCGATACTTTCTCGAATATCTCATTCTCAACATATATAATCATTTAACATTGTTCAAAACCATATAATCAATGGTAATTCAATTCAAAATACATTTATTTGTATATCGACTTACCTTGTATGAATTCAAAAAAATAGAATCGGCTACCCGACGACTTTCAACTTTCCCTGATCTAATTCCATTTTCTTTGGCTCTTGATCTATATCAATTCAAAGTTAATTTATTCACTTCCACATTCATTCAAATCAATCCAAAAACACATATTTTGACACTTTAGTCCCTATTTCAAAAAATCAAAAAATACACATAATTTCTTGATACGCATGCTTAGCCAAATTTTTATGGAGTTCATACAAGTCCATATATTTCATTTATTTCACATTTTAGTCCTTCAATTTACTGATTTCACAATTTAGCCAATTTTACTCAAATTCATCAAAAATTCAAAGACAAAATATACTAACCCAATACATATCTTTCATTTACTAACATCAAACTTCATAAAACTCATAATTTCATCAATGGATCAACTTAAAAATAAAAAATTTTAGAAATTCAAACATGGGCTTGATAGAATTCTAAGCAACGATCACAAAAACGTAGAAATTATAAGAAACGAAACAAAACTCATACCTCAATTGAGCTTTAGAATAGCCGAACCCTAGATGGTTCTTTTTCTTTACCTTTTCTTTGATTTTCGGTTGAGGAAGACTTAAAATGAGCAAATTTTAGCAATTCTTTTATTTAATTCATCATTTATACTTAGATTACCATTATGCCTTTAATTAATAAACATTTAAATCACTAACATATAAGGTTATTAAAGTCCACTCATACTTCAAATGGTCAAATATCAACCTAAGGACCTTTCATTTACAAAGACATATTAAATAGGCACTTTAACTACTAGAAGGCCACTTTTACATTTTACGCGATTAGGTCATTTTATCAAATTGAGCACACAAACAATTAAATTTTCATATGAAACTTTCACATATGTCATTTCACATATTATTAGCACTGAAAATAATATTAAAATATTTTTTGACTCAGATTTGTGGTCCCAAAACCACTATTCCAACTAGGGTCTAAACTAGACTATTACAATTCGCCCCCCTTAGGGATTTTCATCCACAAAAATCTTACCGTTGAATAGGTTCGAATATTGTTATCTCATAACATCTTCAGGCTCCCACGTAGCCTCTTCAACACCATGTCGATGCCACATCACTTTTACTAACGGAATTTTCTTATTTCGCAGTTCTTTGACCTCGCGAGCTGTAATATAGATTGGTTCTTCTTTATAGGTCATATCAAACTGAAACTCAATTTCAGACGGAGGAATTACATGCTAAGGATCGGATCTGTATCGTTGAAGCATTGATACGTGAAATACATTGTGAATCTTTTCTAGCTTAGGTGGCAATAACAATCTATAAGCAACTGGCCTAATACGCTCAATAATCTCATACAGCCTGATGAATCTCAAACTCAATTTACTTTTTCTTCCAAATTAGAGTACTTTCTTCCACGGGGATACTTTCAAAAACACTTTATCACCAATTTCAAAGTCAATATCTTTTCATTTCAAATTTGCGTAAGATTTTTACGATCAGAAGCTGTTTTCAAACTATCTGGAATCACTTTTACTTTCTGTTCAGTCTCTTTTATTAAATCGACCGCGTGTATCTTATTTTCACTGCGCTCAGTCCAATACAAAGGTGTATGGCATTTGCGGCCATATAAGGATTCATATGGTGCCATTTTGATGCTTGATTGAAAACTATTATTATAAGAGAATTCAATCAAAGGCAAATACTGTTTCCACGTACCTTCAAACTCAAGAATGCAACATCTCAACATATCCTCTAGAATCTGAATAATCTGCTCAGATTGACCATCCACTCAGATTTCGTACCCAAAGCATCATGCAATTTCTTCCAGAATCGTGATGTGAATCTCGGATCTCTGTCTGACACAATAGATAATGGCACACCATACAATCTCACAATATCGAAAATGTATAACTCACCTAACTTATCAAGTGAGTAATCGGATCGTACTAGAATAAAATGAGCTAATTTCGTCAATCGGTCTACCATGACCCAGATAGCATCTTTCTTTCTAAGAGAGGGGCAAACCCGAAATAAAGTCCATCATCACTCTATCCTATTTCTATTACGGAATCATAATTGGTTGTAACAAACTAGAAGGCACTTGATGTTCAGCTTTAACTTGCTAACGAATTAAGCATTTCGCAACAAATTCAAATATATCACGCTTCATACCAAGCCACCAATAAAGCTATTTTAGATCATTATACATTTTCGTACTACCCGAATGAACAGATAAACGACTATTGTGAGCTTTATTAAAAATCACCTAAATAAATTCTGGATTTCTCGGATCACAAATTTGATCTCATAATCTCAAACAATCATCATTATCAATTCGAAATTCAGAATCAGAATCCAATTCACACTGAGCTGGTTTTGCATAAAATTGCTTATCTCGTAAATTTTGTAGCACTATTCATAGATGTTTGGCATGCTCGAATTCATCACGTCAATAAATCAACATGTCATCAATAAATACGACAACAAATCGATCTAAATACGGTTTTAAATTTCTACTCATCAAACCCATAATGATATCTGGTGCATTTGTTAAACTGAAAGGCATAATTAAAAACTCATAGTGGCCATACCTCGTTCTGAATGTAGTTTTTGGAATGTCTGAGTCTTTTACTCGCAACTGATAATAACCCGATCTCAAATCTATCTTCAAAAACATAGTAGCTCTTTTCAACAGATAAAACAAATCATCAATTCGAGGCAGAGAATACTTATTCTTAATAGTCACTTTGTTCAACTGACGATAATCTATACACATTTTCATCGTACTGTCTTTCTTTTTCACAAACAGAACAGGAGCACCCCAAGGTAAGAAACTTGGTCTAGCAAACCCTCTATCAGTCAATTCTGGCAACTGAGACTTTAATTCTTTTAGTTCGGTCGGAACCATTGTATATGGAGCTATAAAAATCAGAGTAGTTCCCTGTACTAACTCAATGCCAAGTTCAAACTTCTCAGATTAGAGGTAATCCCGGAAGTTCTTTAGGAAACATATCATAAAATTCATAGTCAACAGGCATTGATTCAATTTTCTTTTCGGACACTTTTGAATCAATCACATAGGCAAAGTAAGCTTCACAACTTTTTCTCACAATACTCAAAGCTTTCATCAAAGATATCATAGCAGGTAATCCATTCAAATCACTAGATTCAATTCGAACTATTTCATCATTCTTGCATCTCATATCAATGGTTTTCCGTTTGCAATTCACAACAGCATCATGCAAAGTTAACCAATCCATACCTAGAATTATATCAAACTCTCAAAGGGTAATAACATCAGATCGATCGGAAAACAAATGTCCCAAAACATTAACAGACAATTCTTGCAAACTTTATCAACCAAAACACATCTGCCTAGGGGGTTAGATACTTTAATTACGAATTCAGTAGACTCTACAGGAAAAGTCTTACTATTCATTAAATTCATGTATATATAAGAATGCGTTGATCCAGGATCTATCAAAGCAATCACAGAATTATCATAAAGTGTGAAAGTACCCGTAATCACATCTGGAGATGAAGTTTCCTCACGAGCTCAAATGGCATAGGCTTTAGCAGGTGTACGAGCCTCGGATCTAACAGAAGTGTCTTTTGTTTCCCTCTAACTGACACTTACATTACCTGTATTTTTGGGTGGTCTGCCACGATATGCATTGCTACTTCCTCAGATTTTGCAAATTTCTTGCTAATAGATTCGAGACAATCACGGATGAAATTCTCTAATGATCCAAATCTGAAACAAGCCCGATCGTACAATCTACAATTGTCTGGATATCTTTTACCACAGTGTTTACACTAGGTCGATCAGATCGAACATTTCCAACACTGGCAACAGATGTAGCTAGAGCTCTAAAGCTCGAATGTGATCTAGCACGATCTCTACTTGAATCTCCCACATTTTGCACAATTTCTTGCTGATAGATTCGGGACAATCACGGATGAAATTCTCTAATGATCCAAATCTGAAACAAGCCCGATCGTACAGTCTACAATTTCCTGAATGTCTTTTACCACAGTGTTTACACTTGGATCAATCAGATCGAACATTTTCAACACTAGCAACAGATGTAGCTGGAGCTCTAAAACTTGAATGTGATTTAGTACGATCTCTACTCGAATCTCCCACATTAGCCTTTGAACGGCTATAATCATCTCAGAATTTATTTGACATAAACTGAAATGGCTTGCTTGATGATCTCTTTCACACTTCTCTAGCTTTTGAATTAGCTATTCTTTTCCTTTTTATGATTCTTTGGCTTTACATACTCCTTTAACAAGCACAACGAATTCTTTAATCTCAAGAATCCTGACTAACAAACGAATATCTTCATTCAGTCCATCTTCAAATCTATTGCACATAATAGCTTTAGTCAAAACACATTCTCGAGCATACTGAATTAATCTAAAAAATTCTAGCTCATATTCTGTAACAGACATACAACCTTGTTTAAGCTCAAGAAACTCTTTACATTGCTGGTCAATAAATCTTTGACTGATATATTTCTGTTCAAATTTAGCTTGAAAGAAATCCCAGGTGACTCACTCTATTAGAATCACTAATATCAAAGTCTTCAACCAATGATAGGCCGTATCTCTCAACAGCGAAACGGCACACTTTAAGCATTCATTAGAATTCAGTAACTATTCATCAAATACTCTTGTCGTATTCTCTAGCCAGAAATCGGCTCTCTCAGCATCATCACTAGTCGTAGCTTGAAACTCTTCGGCCCTATATTTTCTAATTTTATTGACTGGAGGCTTATTCAACTGATTCGGATTACCTTGTTGCATAGTAGGGACTTCCAGAGGATTGACTGGGGTTGAGGCTTATTGAACAACCAGATTAGCTCTAATATATTGGGTGCACCAATCATTCATCATCTGATAGAAGGCTTGTTTAGTCTCTCTATCATGGCTACTCATAACTGATCTAGAGTCGGAGGGCACTGTCCCTTGCTCGAGAGTAGGCGCATTACTCTCGAAATCGTTAGCTACAGCCTATTCGGGATCCATTTGCTGTATAAAAACACATTTTCATTTTCAGGATTCATGACCCTATCCTATTTCATAAATATGGCATGTATAGCTAGATGCACATACACTACGTTAGTCCTAAAATTGACTAAATCGTAGCTCTGATACCAACCAATTGTAACACCCCTAACCCGTATCCGTTGCCGGACTAGGGTTAAAGGGATTACTAGATGAAACAGAATATTTTACAAACAATTCAATAACATCATCCACAAATATAGTCAAACATCATTATAGAGTCCCTTATATAGGTCATCGAGACCTTAAACATGCATTAGAAAGGGGTCGGGATTAAACCAGGCTCATAGAAATTTTTTCAAAACTTAAACAATTTTTCAAAGTTTCATAGGTCACACGCCTGTGTGAACAGGCCGTGTGCCTTACATCGCTTTAGACACACCTGTGTGTCTAGGCCGTGTCAAAACAAGGCATACCTACTGACTTGTCCACACAGGCACATAACATGTCTGTGTGCTAGGCCATGTAAAAATTAGAGATGTTACTGACTTAGGTCACACGGCCAGTCACACGCTCGTGTGTCTAATTCATGGTCGAAACTGACTTGGCCACACGGCCTAGCACACGCCCGTGTGTTTGATCATGTGGTCTTCCCAGGCTTATTTCGAAATGGCCCTTGAGCGACACGGCTTAGACACACACCCATGTCCCTACCCGTGTGGGCAAAAATAGGCCATTTACAAGGCCAATTTGTCACCCATTAAGGGTCCTCCATACAATCATCAAAAACACAACATTTTATGCCAAATTCTCAACCATTTCTCAACCAAAACATATACCATTCATGCCATAACATTATCAACCAATTTCATACTTAATAACCATACTAAAATATGCCAAATCATAAGACAAAATCATATCTAATCATTTTTTTCATAACCTCTTTTCAATTCATTCATTATCATATCAAAATCTTACCAAATCCTCAAATGAGCAGAGACCAAAACTTACCAAATTGATCAATTCACTTGGCCATTAATGAACACATCACATAAGCATAATTTGCATCACATATAATATACCAAAATCAAACCATAAGATCAACCGAAACTAAGCCATATCACATGGCTATATATTTACATATCACAAAACATAATCTAATTACTTCTAGCCTATACATGCCATACTTCAATATATACACTTTGAAAAGATACCAAAGTAAAATTTGATAGTGTAGTGACAATCCTCGATGATCCCTAAGTTTCCAGTAGCTACGATATCTATAAAACAATTGAGAAACACACAAAGTAAGCTTTCAAAAGCTTAGTAAGCCATATACAAATACACTTATCAAATAAAACATATAAACATGATCTAAATACATATACTCCATAGTCAAATACTATCACAAACCACATAACTCATGTACATTTCCCATATACTCATTTCATTTGTACAAATAACATAATTTCTCGTACTTATTTCACATATCATCACTTGTACGTGTACTTACATTTGTTCTCAAACAAAGTATACATTTCAAACTATTTTCAAATAATAGTAAAGAATTTTCCAAGTAATACTTTTGAATGTATGGTCTGTCGAGTCTCCGGCGCCAGTCCTGTAAGTCCTTTGAAACTACTATATGTTTTAACTGGAATATTGAGATTATCGTAGATAATAGACTATACTGAAACCTTTATTAGGGTAACCTGAAACTATAGTAAGAGTACGAAGTGCAAAAACAAACAACTCTAAATTATTAATGTTATTTTTCATAAAATATTTGTTAATAAACACTAGAACTGTAAAACTGATACATAAAAATATTAATACAGATAATGTGCAAATCGATAAAGAGTATCAGAGGTACTAGTGGAAGGGGTACAAGAGACCGCGGCGGAGGCCGTGGAGGTACTCGGGCTGGGTCTTCTGCATCGGGCCATATGTCTAACATTGAGGCATGAGAGGCTCTGGAATCACCTGTGACTAAGACTGGGTCACATGATCGTGCAATTGGGGATGACGCATTGTCCCAAACTATGTTGCAAATTTTGGAAAGGGTCGCTGGGCCCAATACTAGTACTGTGGGTCGTGGATCGGTGATGGAATGACTCAGGTTTAATAGGGCTAATGTTTTTTAGGGGTATCGTTGGAATTGCCCCTAATATGGTTGAATATTGGATAGAGGCTACAAAGAGGGCCATGGCTGACCTCGACTGCACCCTAGAGCAAAAACTAAAAGGTGCAGTATCATTGTTGCAAGATGAAGCCTATCAGTGGTGGTTTACTATGAAAGAGGGTACTCAGCCCAACCGATTGACTTGGGAGTTCTTTAAGAATGCATTCCAAGGGAAGTATGTAGCTGCTAGAAATGTGGATGCCCGTAGGAGGGAGTTTCTGAGTTTGATCCAGGGGGGTAAGTCCATGGTTGAATATGAGGTAGAAATTTTGAGATTGAGCTGCTATGCGCGAGGCATGGTGCCAACTGAGTATGAGCATTGCGTGCGGTTTGAGGACTACCTTAGAGATGATCTATGAGTTTTTGATAGCTCCATAGAGGAAGTGAAAATTTGCTATGTTGTTGGAAAAAGCAAAGATTGCCGAGGATGTAAAGCGCACTAAGTGCCAAAATCGTGAAAAGGATAAGGGTAGAAACAAGAGGGTTTAGGAGCCCTCAAGTTCATCTATGGGGCCTAAGAAAAAGCCCAGGTTTGATGGGCCAGTCAGAGTTGGGCCTCTTGTTGCTACTTTTGGGTCACAGCCTTGTATTATTTGTGGGAAACGCCATTAAAGCGAGTGTTGGGTACGGGTAGGGGCATGTTTGGGGTGTGAATCTATGGAGCACCGTATCAAGGATTGTCCACGGAGGCCCAATCAGAGGCAAGCTACTAGTATGGGCACTGTTCAGTCACAGAGAGGTTTTTTGCAGCCATCGAGAGGCCGTGGTCAGACCAGGGGTGGAAATGGTATGGGCCGTGGTTGTGGAGCACCAGGTAGAGGTGCGGGTCGTCCTAAAGTGAGGCAGCCAGGACTGGTTTATGCTGCACATCATCGAGAGGATGGAGATGCCCCAGGTGTTATTATGGGTACATTCTTTATTCATAATATACCCTATATTGCACTAGTTGATGTTGGATCTACGCTCTCTTATATAGCATGTACTGTGTCTGATACTTTGGGTATAATGGTTGAAAACACTACGAGTGAGGTTACCGTGTTGAGTCCATTAGGGCAATAGTGCGAATGAACAAATTGTTTAAGGATGTACCTTTAGAGGTTCAAGGAATGATCTTTTTAGCTAACTTGATGGAACTTCCTTTTGAGGAATTCAACATAATATTGGGCATGGACTGGCTGGTTAAGTATCAGGCAAATTTGGACTGTGCTACAAAATGGGTGAAACTGAGAACTAAAAAAGATGATGAGGTAGTTGTGATTGGGGAGCATCAGAACTATTTCTCAAATGAGATTTCTGCACTTAGAGTTGAGAAATTAGTTCGTAAGGATTGCGAGGCGTATCTAGCCTATGTTAGTGCTTCTAGTTCTGATGTTTCATCAGTTAAAGGTAGCAGAACAGTTAGGGATTTTTTGGACATTTTTCCCGATGAGCTACTAGGGTTACCCCCTAACCGTGAAGTTGCATTTGGAATAGAGGTTTTTCCTTGTACAGCTCCGGTGTCTATCACCCCTTATAGAATGGCACCAAAGGAGCTTGTGAAGCTTAAGTATCAGGTTTAAGAGTTACTGGAACGAGGGTTCATCCGCCCTAGTGTGTCTCCGTGGGAAGCATTGATTTTGTTCGTGAAAAGAAGGATGGAACCATGCATATGTGCATCGATTACCAACAACAGAATAAACTGACTATCAATAATAAGTACCCCCTACCGAGGATAGATGATCTATTCGACCAGTTTCGAAGAGCTTCGGTCTTCTCTAAGATTGATCTCCAGTCAGGGTACCATCAACTGAAGGTTAAGGAGACTGGTTTATACAAGACAACATTTCAGACTCGTTACGATCATTATGAGTTCCTAGTGATGCCGTTTTGACTGACGAATGCACCAGTGACTTTTATAGATTTGATGAATCGAGTGTTCTTGCCCTATCTAGATTGATTCGTACTGGTGTTTATAAATGGCATTTTGGAGTATTTGAGGACTGAGGAGAAGCACGACGCACATCTCTATGTTGTTCTGCAGATTTTGAGGGAGAAACAATTGAACGCTAAATTTAGTAATTGTGAATTTTGGCTTCGAGAGGTAACTTTTCTAGGTCATGTGGTGTCCACGGAGGGGATTAGGGTTGATCTTCAGAAAATTGAAGCGGTTTTGGATTGGAAGCAACCTAAGTTGATTTTTGAGATTTAAAGTTTTTTGGGTTTGGTAGGGTATTATAGACGGTTTGTTGAGGGATTTTCATTAATTGTTGCACCTTTGACTATGTTGTTGTGTAAAGTGGTACCGTTTAACTGGACTGATAAATAGCACGAAAGTTTTGAGAAACTTAAGAAAGTTCTGACTGAGGCCCCTACCTTAATACAACCAGAATTTAGGAAGGAATTCACTATTTACATGTTGGCTTGGGATACGTGTTGATGCAAGACGGTAAGGTAGTGGCATATGCGTCTCGTCAACTTAAGACGCATGAAGCAAACTACCTGATGCATGACTTGGAATTGGCAGCGGTGGTTTTCGCACTGAAGATTTGGAGGCATTACCTGCATGGTGAGAAATGTATCATTTACACGGATCATAAAAGCCTCAAGTATCTTCTCACTCAGAAGGAGTTAAACCTTAGGCAGCATAGATGGATAGAGTTGCTTAAGGATTATGATTGTTTGATTCAATACCATTCTGGTAAGGCTAATGTGGTAGCCGATGCACTGAGCCGTAGGGTTGTTACTAATTTGAGGGTGATGTTTGCTCATCTCAGCTTATTCAATGATGGTAGTTTATTGGCCAAACTTCAAGTTAAACTGAAGTGGATTCAGCAGATTAGGGGTAAACAGTTGGAAGATGAGTCGTTGGGTACGCGAATTCGACAAATAGAGAGTGAGGAAACTTCAAATTTCGGATTGAATAGCAAAGGGGTACTTTGTTTCCGTAAGGGAGTCTGTGTACCAAAAGACACTGATTTGGGGCAGTCTATACTGCAATAAGTGCATAGTAGTCCGTACGCTATGCATCCTGGTGGGAATAATATATACCGATACCTTTGAGAGTTATATTGGTGGCCAGGACTTAAGCAAGAAGTTACTGATTTTGTGAGTAAGTGCCTAACTTACCAGCGGGTTAAGGCAGAGCATCAGTTGCCTTCAGGGTTACTTCAGCTAGATAAGGTTCCACTTTGGAAGTGGGAGAGAGTAACTATGGACTTTGTTTGTGGACTACCCTTAACGCCTACTAAGAAGGATTCAGTTTGGGTCATCATTGATCGATTGACTAAATCTGCTCATTTTATACCCGTTCGTACAGATTACACATTGCAGAAGTTGGCTAAGCTGTACGTGTCTAAAATTGTGAGACTGCATAGGGTTCCAGTTTCCATCATATCTGATAGAGATCCTCGCTTCATGTCTCAATTTTAGAAGAATTTGCATGAAGCATTGGGTACAAGGTTGGACTTTAGTATTGCGTTCCATCCTTAGACAGACGGGCAGTCAAAGAGGGTGATTCAGATACTGGAGGATATGTTAAGGAGTTGTGTGATTGAGTTCTGTGGCAGTTGGGAGGACTACTTACCTTTGGCAGATTTTGCGTACAGTAATAACTACCAGTCTAACATACAGATGGCACCCTACGAGGCATTATATGGTTGTAGGTGTCGTACTCCTACTTGTTGGACTGAGTTGAGTGAGCGGCGGGTTTTTGGTCCTGAATTGATTTTTGATACAAAAGATAAAGTTAGATTGATTCGGGATCGACTGAAGGTAGCATCTGACAGGAAGAAATCGTACGCAGATCTAAAGCGTAAAGAGATTGAGTATTCTATGGGGGACTTGGTGTTTCTCAAGGTCTCGCCATGGAAGAAGGTACAGAGGTTTTGTCGGAAAGGGCAAGTAAAACCCTAGGATCATTGGGCCATATTGTATATTGAAACGTGTAGGACCAGTTTCCTATCAGCTTGAGTTACCTCCAGAGTTTGACTGGATTCATAACGTATTCTACATCTCTATGTTGAGGCGATATCGTTCTGATCCTGCACACATCGTTTCGACTGAGGAAGTTGAAGTTAGGTCGGATCTGACCTTTGAGGAGGAGCCGATTCAGATTTTAGATCGTGATGTGAAGGTTCTGAGAAGAAAGCCAATTCCACTGGTTAAGGTGCTATAGCGTAATCATAGTTCTGAAGAAGCCACGTGGGAACCCGAGGAGGCAATGTGACAGCAATACCCTCATCTATTTTAATCAAGTAAATTTCGAGGCCAAAATTTCTTTTAAGGGGTAGAGTTGTAACGCCTAAAATTCTCAAATCCCGAAAACTGTGTTCAAAGAAATTAGTTTTGTGTGTATGTTCGTGGTAGTATGCTTGCGTTAGTGGTTTAGTGCTCTGGGAGTGTCTGAAAAGTCATGGGTTCAGGCCCTGGCTTGAACAAAGTTTTAGCTTTTGTTTGAATAAACCCTTATCTCCTGCTAGATGACTTTTAAATTAAAGGGAGTGTTGTTTAGCATAAAAATTTTGTTGGTCTGGTGGCAAGGGGCATGTGGAGTGATCTTGGGGTCTGAGTTCGAGGCGTAGAAATGCAGTAGAGCATTTTATTTTGGCATGTTGCCTTATGGATGGTTGTAGATTTCTGGGACTCTGAAGTTTGGGCAGTTGGTATTTGAGGGAAGTGGGAGTGTGTAGCTGAAATTCTAGGAGGGATTTTGGGGATATGGATAGAGGGGTTCGGTTGAGGGATTTGTAGAGGATTTCAGGGAGGTAATCTTGGGAAGTTGAAGAGGGAGAGAAGGTTGTGCCGAATATGGACTCTACACACCCATTGAGTTTCGGTTTAGTGAGTCTTAGCTTTGAGATTGTTTGTTTTGGGAAAATTGATTGGTGTTATGGGTTTGGCTGTGTTCCTCTCACTTTAGTACTTTTGGGGTTTTAGTTTTGGGTTTTATTTTTCCATTGCCAATTTCTTCTTCTTTTCTGTCTTCCAAACTTTGGCTGAGCTATTCCATTCTCTTATGACCGAATACTGACTCTTCTTTTATCTTCTCTGTTTTCCCTCTCTGACCTTTTCCCATTGCATATTTGGTTCTTTGTTCATGTTGTATACCCTTCCTTTTCTCCTCTTTTCATGACATCCGTTTATCATAACACTTCGACTGGTTACCGCACTCCTTCCCCTTTTGTGCTTCGACTGCCATAGTTGCTCCTCAAACAATTAGATTCAAGTGTAAGGTATTTTCACTCCTTCCATAACGATCTTTCTTTTCTTTCTCTGGTATTGCTGATTATTCATTTTTGGTATGAGGGTTCAGTTACTAGTCTTCTTTCTCCTGCCGAAATAATCTCTGTCTGACACCTCTTTTCTTTGACGTTTTCTGCTAGGAAGTGAGATTGTTCATCTTGTGCCTTGGATTTTAGAAGTGTTTTTGGGTGTTGGCCGAATATTACTATTCTTTATTCTTGGCTTTCATTTACGTAAGGCACTATACATTTGGTTTGTGGGCTGTGTGTATGGAAGTAGTTTACAAGTAGTATTTGGGTTGCAGGAAATCTCTAAGGATTGGAAGTGGTTGTTGCAACGGTGCTTGGGTGATCAAAGAAGGTAAGTGATAGGTTTAATTGTGAGCAAGTGTTGGTTAGGGTATCTTGCAATTTGTTGTTGGGTATCTAACTGAAGTCTTGATTGTGTTAGGTTTTGGGCGCGTGGGCTAGTAAGCGCATTCTTGCAACTAGGTGTGTAATCACACTACTTAAATCGTTAAACGACAAAAGCCGAAAAACTGTTAACATTGGTGCCATGCGAGCGTGCGTTCACCCATGTGATCAGATAAACATATAAACGCGAGCACGCGACTGTAGAGGTCGCCACAAGCGATCTCGTGGGCATAGTTCATTTTGGGCCACATTTGGCTGAACTGGGTCGTGTGGGCCACACGGACTTGTGAGCCCCACATAAGCAAATCACGTGAATGTGTGAAGTATAACAGGCCAGGCTGTGTAGTTCACATGGCCAAGGACATAATTGAGCTTAATAGGACAGACGAGCGAGTAGGCCCACATAAGCTGTAGTAAGGGCGTGGGCACATTTTCGCTGTTTAAATTGTGAAGGTTGCATGGGTCGCTCGAGATGACTGTGGACCTACTGGCAGGTCGGTAAGTATATCTAGACCCTAAACTATGAAATGAATGTTATACCCCTATAAGGTAAATGATGGATATACCCCTGTATGTTATATGACTATTGAGCATGCCATCTTTATTGTATGAACATTTATATTATGTTGCATTGCATGGGGTGGGATATATGATATTGGAGGAAGTGTATTGAAAGGCTATAAGCCTATACTGGCAGCTTTGCTACAAATAGTGTTAGTGCCGAGACCAGAACTATATTTTGGAGTGTAGGGATGGGTGGGTCAATTTTATCGCCAAATAGAGTGTAGGGCTAGACGGAGTGGAGTGTAGAGGATGGATGGGTAAGATCTTTGTATGCACATTGATACTGTTACTATATTGGGCTAAGGCCCACACTGATATTGCGACTGATATGGGCTTAGGCCCAGACTGTTAAACTCTATATGTTTGACTGTCTGATAAATATGGATTACACACTGAGTGTCATAAACTCACCTTTTCTGCCTATCTATAAAGGTAATCCTTAGGCGGGCCGGTGCTGCAAGGGACTTAGGGATGCCCACACCACTGTTTTTGTTTCGTTTTGGATTTTTAGTAAAAGTAGTTTTATTTGGACAAATTTTATGTAATAAGGTCGTTTTAAGTTTTTATTTTTACTTGGGTATTTATTAAAATTGATTTATATTTGTTAGTAGTAGGACACGAGTTTTTCAAAAAGTAAATGATTTTAAACCACCAAGCTACACAACTTGTTTTAAAAGCTTCTGCAACGAACAATGTTTTCAAAGCATAATAACGATTTAATATGGATCATGTTTTGCTAATCAAACCCATAAATTAACAAATGAACAAATAAGTTAACTTTTCTTAAAGAACACAGATGAGGTTTCAAAACAAACACACATTTCCAGTGAAACTACGCTGGTCAAAACTCACTCCAATGTGACATCACAAGTTTAGCCATAACGCCTAGGCCGAGTTTGGGGTGTTACATTGTACGAATTCGAAGAAACAGAATCAGCTACTGGATGACTTTTAACTTTCCCCGATCTAATTATGTTTTCTTTGGTGCTTGATCTATATCAATTCAAATTTAATTTATTCACTTTCACATTCATTCAAATCAATCCAAAAACACATATTTTGGGTACTTTACAAACTAGCCCTCACATTTTCATATTTTGACACTTTAGTCCCTATTTCACAAAATCACAAAATACACATAATTTCTTTATACACATGCTTAGCTAAATTCTGATGGAGTTCATACAAGTCCATATATTTCATTTATTTCACATTTTAGTCCCTCAATTTATAGATTTCACAATTTAGCCCATTTTACTCAAATTCATCAAAAATTCAAAGCAAAATATGCTAACCCAATACATGTCTTTCATTTACTAACATCAAACTTCATAAAACTCCTAATTTAATCAATGGCTCAACTTAGAATCATCAAAAATTTCAAAAATTCAAACATGGGCTTGATAGAACTTTAAGCAACGATCACAAAAACGTAGAAACTATAAAAAAACGGAACAAAATTCATACCTCTATTGAGCTTTAGCATAGCCAAACCCTAGATGGCTCTTTTTATTTTCTTTTTCTTTGATTTTCAGTTGAGGAAGACTTAAAATGAGTAAACTTTAGCATTTCTTTTATTTAATTCATCATTTATACATAGATTACCATTATACCCTTAATTAATAAACATTTAAATCACTAACATATAAGGCTATTAATGTCCACTCATACTTCTAATGTTCAAATATCAACGTAAGGACCTTTCATTTACAAAGACATATCAAATAGGCACTTTACCAATTAGAAGGCCACTTTTATGTTTTCCGCGATTAGGTCCTTTTATCAAATTAAGCACACAAACGATTAAATTTTCATACGAAACTTTCATAGATGTCATTTCACATATTATAAGCACTGAAAATAATATTAAAATATTTTTTTGACTTAGGTTTGTGGTCCCAAAACCACTATTTAGACTAGGGTCTAAATTGGACTGTTACATCACCAATTTAACAACACCCTTAACAAAGTTTCTCTAAAAGAAAAAAGAGTTTGAGTGGATAGGATAACGGCAAGAGAGCTTCGAAAAACTTAAAACGATACTCACCAAAGCACCTGTGTTGATTCGACCATAGGGAAGGAATTTATGGCTTACAACAATGCCTTACATAGTGGGCTAAGTTCCTCATGATTCAGGAAGGAAAGGTAGTCGGTTATGCTTTCAGCAACTGAAGGTTCATGAGAGAAACTACCCAACCTACAATTTAGATGTAACACCCCAAAATCGACCTATATGTTTAGCTCGAATCTGGCGTGTCACATTGACGTGTTTTACGAAAACCATGTTTCCATTAAAAACCCTTCTTAATAATTAAAAACTTATAGCCATTTTAAACCTTATTAGAAAACCTTAGCTGAATAACATTCTTAACAACTTTGTAAAAATCTTGGCAGTTGCAGAAGCTTAATTTAAAAACAATTGCGGATACGTGATGTTTTGAACAACAGTAGTTGCTTTGGAAAACTGTGTTCTAATACTAGCAATTATAAGAACAATAAATAAAATTCCAAATTAGAAATCCAGAAAATTACAACAGCTTTACTACAACCCACATAAAAATATTTAAAAGTAATAATAAAAAATGTAACATAAACAGTGTGTGTGGCTTCCTCCGAGCCCTTCGCAGCTCCGATCCGTCTAAGGCTGGAAATTACCTGAATGGTTAATAAACAGGGTGAGTTTACGAAAACTCAGTGTGAAATTCCCTACTATATAAAAGGAACAGTCAGTCATATAAAAGAATTAAAAGTCTGGCCCCAGCCCTACTTACAATTTCAGTATCAATTGGGCCTTAGCCCATTATAACAGACAGTACCAGATTGGCCTTAGCCCATTACAGAATAAGAAACATTATCAGAACTAGAATCAAAATGAGAATTAGAATCAGAACCATGTGACAGAATCAGAATCAGAATCAGATAACAGAATTAGAATCAGAATGTGAATGAAATCCCAACCCAATCCAGCCATCACACCACCCTACCAGCCCATCACACCATATGGGGAATAACTCAACCCACCTAGCCCACACACTGATATGTAGCAAAGCTGCTAATAACAGAATATTATGGTAGAGCCACCCGGATCAGATAATGTGGCAAAGCCACTTAATAGAATACGTGGCACAAAGCTATCGATAACGGGTCTATAATCGGCACGAAGCCCACAATATCGATACAAAGCCCACAATAACAGCACACAGCCTTCGGTAACATGATCGGCACTCAGCCATCAATCGGTCCACAGTCGTCTCACCACATTATCAGAATACGTGGCACAAAACCATCGATAATGGGTCTATAATCGGCACGAAGCCCACAATAACGGCACACAGCCTTCGGTAACATGATCGGCACTTAGCCCTTGATCAGTCCACAGTCGTCTCGGGTGACTCATGCGACCTTATCAAATTAGTACGAACATACGGCTCTTAAGCCTTCGGTGGATCCACAGTCGTCAAGCAACCATGCGATACTAATAGATTAGATCTTCCTCCGTACAAAATCCCAACCCACGCAACATGTCATGTATGCAGAATGTCATGCCTATATTTGAATCAAACAATCACAGTCAAGTCATTCATATCACCAACATATATTCACAATCAAATCCGTCAACCACACAGTCCAAGTCAGTCACTTGCCAACAAGGGCAAAACAGTCATTTAACACCCTAGGGGCAAAATGGTAATTTTACCCCATAAGGGTATCTCAGTAATTCTACCCTACAGGGGTATTTCGGTATTTCTACCCTACAAGGGTATTTCGGTAATTCTACCCTATAGGGGTGTTTCAGTAATTTTACCCTACAAGGGTATTTCAATAATTTTGTAAATCGAGGGTAAAACGGTAATTCTGTAAATCGGGAGTACTTTGGTAATTTTACAAGTTGAGGGTATTTTAGTAATTTGGTAAACTAAAGTATTCTAAATAGAGATAACAATACGAATGGGCCTAAAGCCTATTCTATGCCCAAATGGGCCCATACGCTCGTATGGCCCTTTTAGCCCAAATCTAGCCACATATATGAGAATTAGCTAGCCTAGTCCAATATTTACTACACAATCAAACAACTTATCCAATTGGGCCTGTAGGCCTATTGGGGCCACATGGCCCCTTTCGGCCAATCGTGGCCCGAAGTAGCCATCCTATAGCTAGAGTAGTGAGAAATACACACCTGATAGGAGACTGGAGTTAATCCGCACTCTTAGCACTCTTAGCCGACACCCAACCCAAACGAGCACGCTATAAAGCGAAAGGGATCAGCCAAGAAAGGTACCTTTACTCTCCTCATGGTTCTCTCTATTTAAAGCCAACTTCGCATCCACTCTTATGTTAGCTTCCCGATGTGGGATCCCTCCATCATCAGAGTTTAAATTCAACACCAACTCTTGCCGCCCCTTGTTAGCAAAATAAATGCTCTTTGATTGCCATGAGTTTTGAGCCCTGGACCTCCTTGCCAACTCTATGACGCCACCTTCCTGCCTCTTATGTGGCGCTACTTTGCCACTAGACCACAAGGCTTTTTGTGGCACAATTTATGCAACACTATTCTTAAGGCCTACCTACTACACCTAGGGTTTGATTCACCTTAAACCAAAATTTTTGCTAGAGTCCAGGTTTGAACCCAGAACTTCTCCAACACTTCTTAGCACACTTAACCACTAAAACAAGCCTTCATTAACGAAATTTACATGCACAACAAAATATTATAAGTTGTCTTCAAACGCTCCCATGCTCAAGGCCCAAAACTTCTAGGCCTAAATTCAGGGTGTTAAATTGGACCCTGCAATACATGTTACATAAATCTGGCTGGAACCTTCATAGTATTGCTAAATAAATTTGTGTATTGTAGCGAAGAAAAAAAGAAATAAGAATGTTGATAAATTCTAGCAATGCTGAAAGGGAAGAAATCAAAAGCAACGCCCCATTACCAATGAGTCACCCTACGCTTTCTGTGTACCGGGGAGTTTGTGGAACAGAGGCTAAGAAGGCCTTAATGGAAATGATTGGCCAGGTTATGGGACAATGGTTCGACTGATACATGGAAGTTGCACCAACCTCGTCCCATAGTTATCATGATGAGTTGATGAGACCTGAGAAGACGGCGAGAACAACAAAAGTTACACCACTAGCGAACCCTGCACCTCTATTATCAACTATAGTAGTGCTTATATGGGACCCTATAGAAGTCATAAGTAAGAGAGGTGCCAAGGAATTTAGAGGCGGGAAGAAAGACGATCTAATCGTTGCATAAAACTAGATTTTTAGAGTACTAGTGTAACAAAAGAGATGCAGTGCTCCCCAACTAAGAGTTTGAGATACGTCATCTCCTTGCTTGAAAATGAGGCATATCAGTGGTGGACCACAGAAACTAGCATGGTCCTAATAAAGGAAGTAAATTTGGACTTTTTCCTAAAGAAGTTGAGAGAAAATTTCATCAATAGACTCTTTGTCTAGCAGATGAAGAAAGAATTTTTAAAACTTAAGCAAAAAAGGATAATCGTGTTTGAATATGAGAGGGAGTTTATTGGATTGAATAAGCACATTAAATGTAGCAACCCATTTTTTGTGGTCTCGAAAATAGTGGTTTTGGGTCCACAATTTTGACGAGAATTACTATTGTATTATTTTTTAATGTCTACGAATTTTTTTTATGTCGTGTTAAAATTCCGTTAAGAAATTTTGAAGTTTAAATAGTTAATTAAGTAAAAAGGACTAAACTGTAAAAGGTGTAAAAGTTGAATTCTATTAGTTAAAAAGGGTTATATGGCTATGGAAAGGAAAGCTATTGGACTTATATGGTAAATATACCATATTGCATGTTAGTGGATGTGCATGGATAGGTTTTAATGGAATTTTAATAGTTTCTAAAGGTTAAATTTGTAATTGAATAAATAAACACCTAATTAAAATAATCAAATAGTATCATCTTCATCACTTAGTTCTCCAACTAAAATTGAAGAAGAAAATAACCATTTTTAGGGTTTTAATGTTCAGTCAACATAGGTGCTTGCATGATCAAGATAAACAACAACCAGACTTAAATCATGGAAAGGCTAAAGCTTCGGATTACTGTTCAACTTTACTTCTTCGACCAAATTATTCGAGGTAAGTTCATATAAATTATAATGATATTAATGATAGCTAAATTAATTATTTACTATATTATGTTAATATAAACGGACTTGAAATTGTATAAGTACCGATGTATGAATAATTGACGGACAATGAATCTCGTTTGAACCTTAAGAATTCATAGGATAAAAATGACATGTCATTTGTGACAACCCAAATTAGGCCCCGGTCGGAATGTGGTTTCGAGACCACATTACCAAGCCAAAAATTTATTTTCGTGTTTTAATTGCATAAATTGTTGTGTGACAGTGAATATATGAGAAATTAAATGCTTAATATTAGCATTAGGATTGTGAATTAATTCAAAAAGGACCTAGTTGACGAAGTTAGAAAAGATGATAGATGAATTATAAGGATTAATTAATAATAGGGTGAGGAAGCATGGCTTTGCATGTCAAATTGCCCATAAAATTCATGGTGGCCGGCCAAGGAGTGATGATGCTCCACTCATTCTAATTTAATATGTTTTCTTTTGGTGAACAAATGATAGGGATAATAATAGAAAAGGGAACAAAAAAATGGGTGTCATACTTGCCATCTCCTAGCCGAAAAACCAAGAAAAAGAAGGGGAGAAAAAAAACTTGGAAAGAATTCGGCCATTGCTTGTGCCTAGGAGGAGTGTTTGATGTTGTGGCATGAAAATGAGGGAGTTTGAATGCTTAATAAGGAGGGAAGAAGGAGTGTTCATGTTTTCTTTCTTTTGCAATTGTTCTAACTAGAGGAAGAAGAGGAAGCAAGATTCGGCCAAGGTGGTCCTTTAAGTGGATTAAGGTATGTTAATGCTCTATCATTGAAAATCTTTGTAGATTTGGAGTGGCCATCAAGTATAGAAGCTAGCTCATGGCAAATGTTTTTTTTTTTGTAAAGTTAAGAAGATGACATTCGGCCATGGATGGTTGTATTTCTTTGATGTCGTTTTTGATGCTTTAGGGTATTGAGGGTTGATTATAGATGAGGTGAGTTTCTTGATTTAAAATTTGATGGATGTTAAGCTAGTTAGGCAACCAAAGGTTCAATATTTTTGTTATGTGGTTATATGTGCATTTCGGCCATGGTTTTTGTTTGAATTTGAGATTTGTAATGTGATTTTCCTAAATTGTCTATAAATTTTTGGTTGTTGATTTCATGGTAATGGTATATTGAATCCATGAAAATTTAGTAAGGTTGCATTCGGCAACTTGCTTGAAATTAAAAATTGATGTCTAAGCTTAGGTGATTTCGATGATGATATATATATATTCATAAGTATATTTAGTTGATTCGGCTTTGGTAGTTGCATGAGGTTATTAGCCGAATATACTAACATACATATACATGTGAAATTGGATTGTAAATATTTAGCAAGGTGGTTAAACTAGTTAAATTATTGATTTAGCTCAAGGAGCTAAAGGAGGTGAATCGAGCAAAGGCAAAGAAAAGGTTATCGAGTAGCCGAGTTGGAACCGACTTACCCAACACGAGGTAAGTCATTAAGCATGTAGTTGGTATTATTTCAAATGGTCATAATGTGTATGTATTGATGCTGAATGGAATGAATAAATATACATATATATATGCATGTACGTATGTGATGATGAAATTGTTGAATGAAAGAAAAGAGGTAAGATGTACTGAGTTGTTGATCTCGGCACTAAACGTGCGGGATAACCATTTATGACCATGAGATTGGCGCTAAGTGCGCGGGATTAAATTGTACAGCACTAAGTGTGCGATTCGACTATGTTGCACTAAGTGTGCGAAATGAATATGATGCACTAAGTGTGCGAATTGACCATGCGGCACTAAGTGTGCGAGTTTGACTATGTAGCACTAAGTGTGCGATTGGATTACGTAGCACTAAGTGTGCGAGTTGATTATATAGCACTGAGTGTGCGGGCTCAATATACATTCGTGAATCATTATGGACACTATGTGTGCGACACTATTGAGTCGATCGCGGACAGCGGATCGGGTAAGTGTCTTGAGTACATGGCTAATAGGTGCTATGCTTATACTTGGTGTTGAGCTCGGTAAGTTGAACCTATGTGACAACTATACTTGAAGTCACGTACATAAAATTTATCGTAGGATGGGTGAAAGGCCGTTTAGTCGTTTGACTGTAACGAAAATAAATTGATTTATGAAAATGCTTCAATGTCCTATTGATGAGTATATGGATTGTGAATGCATGAATTGATATGAAATTGAATCGATAGGTTGGAGGAACTATGGTATGGTTCGGTATGGATGGAGTAAATTGTCTCGTTCCATTTTGTTTCCTCTTGTGATAATGTTATTGATGGATGGTAGTGCATTGCTTTTGACTTACTGAGTTATAAACTCACTCGGTGTTTCCTTGTCACCCAATATAGGTTGCTTGGACTCATCTATTTTTGCGGGGTCAGGCCGTCGTCGAAGTCATCACATCGGATAGCAAGTTTTGGTACTTTCTTCTTAGTTGGCTTAGAAGAACATTTTGGCATGTATAAGCTATTACGTTGTGTTTGAATTTTGGCATGTAAACTTTAAGCCATGCGAAAATGGCACGAATGTTCGATTGAGTTGGATCAAGGGTAGGCATGAGATGGACCTAGTTACTTTCGTAACAGATGCTGGCAGCAGCAGTGTCATGAGATTGAAAAATCACTAAAAATAGTAGGAGTGGAATTACTTGATGAATAAATTATGTAATCGAAGCTCGATGAGTCTGCTTTCATGAGGAAGTAACGAAAAGATCATATGGGCAGTATATTATGAGATAATCAGATTATAGTGGGACAGGGCCAGAACGGTTTCTGGATTCCCTGCTCCGACTTTGGAAATTCATTACAAATTAACCAGAGATAATTAGGGGTCGTACCATATATGTACAGATTCCTCTCTGAGTCTAGTTTTCATAGAAACAAACGGCATCAGTATTGAAGCTCCGCTTAGGGAGATATCCAAGTCGTAATGGGCACAGGTCAGTGTAGTCGATCCCTGCAACTTGGGAGACTTTGACTAATAAACTGTACTAATTGGCCCGACCAAAAATTCTATAAAAAAATACATAGATGGGCACATGAGTCTAGTTTCGGGGAAAAATTACGAAACTGATTTTCGAGTTACGAAACTCAAGATATGATTTTTAAAACGACTAGTACACAGATTGGGCAGTGTCTGGAAAATAAATTTTGTAAGGGGTTAAAGTCAGTTAACACCTCGTGTTCGACTCCGGTGTCGGTTTCGGGTTCGGGGTGTTACATTTAATTGGTATCAGAGCTATGGTTTAGTCGGTTCTAGGACTACCATAGCACGTATGAGTCTAGCTATACATGCCATAATGTTAATGTTTAAAAGGGTGATGACTTCTGACGGTTGAAATGTTTTTGTTTTGATTAGTAAATGGATCCCGGTGAAGAAAGAACCCTAGCGGATGACGTTGAGAGCGTAGCGGCTGCTCCTGCACAAGGGACGCCGCCTGTTGAACCTCAGTCATCTGCGAATAATCAAGGTGAGGGGGCTAAACGAGCCTTCTTTACCATGATGAATGAGTGGGTCGCGCAATATGCCCGAACCAACCCGGCTGTCCAACAATTCCCAAATTTGAATAATCCACCCCAAGAGCCTGTAATGCCATCAGTCGCTGATCCTGTGAGGCTGAGTAAGCCAGCTGTAGACTTGATTAGGAAGCGTGGGGCCGAGGAGTTCAAGGCCATAGTAACTGATGATGCCGAAAGGGCCGAGTTCTGGCTTGATAACACCATTCGGGTGTTCGATGAATTGTCATGCACACCCGATGAATGTCTAAAATGTGCTGTATCTTTGTTGCGAGACTCAGCCTACTATTGGTGGAGGACCTTGATTTCCATAGTCCCGAACGAGCGAGTAACTTGGGACTTCTTTCAAACGGAATTCCGGAAGAAATTTATTAGCCAACGGTTCATTGATCAGAAGCGTAAGGAGTTCTTGGAACTCAAGCAAGGCCGTATGACTGTATCTGAATACGAACATGAATTCGTAAGACTTAGTAGGTATGCCCGGGAGTGTGTAGCTGATGAGGTTGCTATGTGCAAAAGATTCGAGGAAGGATTGAATGAAGATTTAAAGCTACTAATGGGTATTTTGGAAATAAAAGAATTCGTAACACTAGTCGAACGAGCCTGCAAGGCGGAAGAACTTGGAAAGGAGAAGAGGAAGGCTGAATTTGAAGCTAGAGATTATCGTAAAAGATCGACGGGTAAAGCTCCGTTCTCAGCTGTAAAGAAGTTCAGGGAGGACATTAATAAGTCGAGGGCGACTGCGGGAATTTCCATCAGGGCAAGACCGTCGATGGGCTCCCGAGCTACTTCAGTAGCTAGTGTGGGTATTAATCGTCACGAGAAACCTGAATGTCCCCAATGTGGAAGACGACACCTAGGTGAATGTTGGGGCAAGTCTACTAGCAGGGCCTATTACGGATGCGGTTCGAAGGACCACTTCATTAGAGATTGCACGGAGCTGGATGAGAAGAATAAGATTCAAGGTGCAAGACCTAGTGGAGTGACATCTAGAGGTAGACCACCGAGATTTTTAGGAGGCAGGGGTGGTAGTCAGAGGGGGGCCTCTGATACGGCCGATCGCGCCGAGAACCGTACTCCTGCTAGAGCATATGCCATTCGCGCACGAGAGGAGGCATCCTCCCCCGACATCATCACTGGTACCTTCACTCTCTTTGATACTAATGTGCTTGCATTGATTGACCCTGGCTCTACTCATTCATATGTATGCGAAACCTTAGCATCCAGTAAGACTCTACCTGTTGAGTCTACTGAGCTAGTAATTCGAGTGTCAAACCCTTTGGGTCAATGCGTACTTGTTGATAAAGTGTGTAAGAGATGCCCTCTAATAATCCGAGAATCCTGTTTTCCGGCCGATTTGATGCTTTTGCCGTTCGACGAGTTTGATGTTATTCTTGGTTTGGATTGGTTAACCGCGCATGATGCGGTTGTGAATTGCAAAAGCAAGACTATCGATTTGAGGTGCGCAAATAACGAAATAATCCGAGTTGAGTTTGCGGACTTAAGGGGGTTGCCAGCTGTAATATCAGCAATGTTGGCCCAGAAATATGTAAGGAAAGGGTGCGAAGCATACCTCGCGTATGTAATTGATGACAAGGAGTTAGAAAAGAAACCCGAATCGGTGCCGGTGGTTTGTGAATACCCGGATGTTTTTCCTGAAGAGTTACCGGGTTTGCCACCTGTTCGGGAAGTAGAGTTTGGTATTGAGCTTGTACCTGGAACTACGCCAATTTCGATTGCTCCGTATCGTATGGCACTAACCGAGTTAAAAGAGTTAAAAGCTCAGTTGCAAGAATTGACGGATAGAGGTTTCGCTCGACCGAGTTTCTCACCTTGGGGTGCACCAGTATTGTTCGTGAAAAAGAAGGACGGAACCATGAGGTTGTGCATTGATTATCGTCAACTGAATAAAGTGACGATAAAGAATAAGTATCCGTTACCGCGTATTGATGATCTGTTCGATCAATTAAAGGGAGCATCGGTGTTTTCAAAGATAGATTTGAGATCGGGTTATTATCAGTTGCGGATTCGAGATTCGGACGTACCCAAAACTGCTTTCAGAACGAGGTACGGTCACTACGAGTTCTTAGTGATGCCGTTTGGGCTCACTAATGCCCCTGCGGTGTTTATGGATTTGATGAATCGGATCTTCAGGCCGTATTTGGATCGGTTCGTAGTTGTGTTTATTGATGACATCTTGGTCTATTCAAGAGATGAGACCGAACATGCTGAGCATCTGAGGCTAGTGTTGCAAATTTTGCGGGATAAGCAGTTATATGCTAAGTTCAGTAAGTGTGAGTTCTGGTTAAGAGAGGTTAGCTTCTTGGGTCATGTGGTATCCGCATCAGGTATTCGGGTTGACCCGAGCAAAATTTCAGCCATACTTAACTGGAAGCCTCCGAGAAATGTTACCGAAGTCCGGAGCTTTCTAGGGCTCGGCGGTTATTACCGACGATTTGTCAAAGGTTTCTCGATGATAGCCACACCAATGACAAAGCTACTTCAGAAGAATGTTAAGTTCGAATGGACGGAGAAATGTCAGAAAAGCTTCGATCAACTGAAAACTCATCTGACTGAAGCTCCAATTTTGGTGCAACCCGAATCGGGTAAAGAGTTTGTCATTTATAGTGACGCATCCCTACTTAGGTTGGGTTGCGTATTGATGCAAGAAGGTCGAGTTGTGGCCTATGCGTCAAGACAATTGAAGCCACACGAGAGAAATTATCCGACCCATGATCTCGAACTAGCCGCCATTGTGTTTGCATTGAAAATATGGCGACATTATTTGTTTGGTGAGAAGTGCCATGTGTTTTCGGATCACAAAAGTCTCAAATATTTGATGACTCAACGAGACTTGAATCTGCGACAAAGACGTTGGCTTGAGTTGTTGAAAGATTACGAGCTTGTCATTGATTACCACCCGGGAAAGGCTAACGTGGTTGCGGACGCCTTAAGCCGGAAATCACTGTTTGCTTTGCGAGCGATGAATGTACACTTGTCTGTTCTACCTGACAATGTGTTAGTAGCTGAATTAAAAGCCAAACCATTATTGACTCATCAAATTCGTGAAGCTCAGAAAGTCGATGATGAATTGGTTGCAAAACAAGCTGAGTGTGTTCCGAACAAGGAATCGGAGTTTCAGATTGATGATGATGGTTGTTTGAAGTTTAGAAGTCGTTTGTGTGTTCCAAGGAATTCAGAACTCATTCCGATGATTCTGAACGAAGCCCATTGTAGCCGAATGTCAATTCACCCGGGGAGCACGAAAATGTACAACGACTTGAAACGTTGGTTTTGGTGGCATGGTATGAAACGAGACATCTCCGACTTTGTTTTGAGATGTTTAATATGTCAACAAGTGAAAGCGGAACATCAAGTGCCTTCAGGGTTACTTCAGCCGATCATGATACCCGAGTGGAAATGGGACCGAGTCACAATGGACTTTGTGTCCGGACTGCCATTGTCCGCAAGTAAGAAGGATGCGATTTGGGTTGTTGTTGATAGGCTGACTAAGTCGGCTCACTTTATCCCCGTGCGTACAGATTTTTCATTGGATAAACTAGCCGAATTGTATGTTTCTCAGATTGTGAGATTACATGGAGTACCTATTTCTATCGTGTCGGATAGAGATCCGAGATTCACCTCGCGATTTTGGAAGAAATTGCAAGAAGCTTTGGGTACCAAGCTGCATTTTAGCACCGCTTTTCATCCCCAAACCGATGGTCAATCCGAGCGGATAATTCAGATACTCGAGGATATGCTGAGATGCTGTATCCTTGAGTTTAGTGGTTCATGGGAACGGTATGTACCTTTGATCGAATTCGCTTACAACAATAGTTTCCAATCAAGTATTAAGATGGCACCTTACGAGGCTTTGTACGGTCGTAAATGCCGTACACCATTGTTTTGGACTGAGCTCGGTGAAAGTAAAATTTTCGGAGTTGATTTGATTAAAGATGCCGAACAGAAAGTAAAGGTAATCCGTGAAAGTCTGAAGGTAGCCACAGATCGTCAGAAATCGTATGCGGATTTGAAAAGAAAAGACATTGAATATCAGGTTGGAGACAAAGTATTTCTCAAAGTTTCACCCTGGAAGAAGGTGCTTAGATTTGGTCGTAAGGGCAAATTGAGTCCGAGGTTCATCGGTCCGTACGAAGTATCCGAACGAGTTGGACCCGTTGCATACCGATTAATTTTGCCCCCTGTGCTCGAAAAGATTCACAATGTTTTTCATGTCTCGATGCTTCGACGATATAGGTTCGATCCATCGCATGTAATTCCTCCATCGGAGATCAAGATTCAATCTAATTTAAGTTACGAAGAAGAACCAGTTCGTATTTTAGCACATGAAGTAAAAGAACTACGAAACAGGAAAATCTCATTAGTGAAAGTACTGTGGCATAAACACGGAATTGAAGAAGCCACTTGGGAACTTGAGGACTCTATGAAGGATCGATATCCAAATTTATTTACCGGTAAGATTTTCGGGGACGAAAATTTCTTATGTGGGGGAGAGTTGTGACAACCCAAATTAGGCCCCGGTCGGAATGTGGTTTCGAGACCACATTACCGAGCCAAAAATTTATTTTCGTGTTTTAATTGCATAAATTGTTGTGTGACAGTGAATATATGAGAAATTAAATTCTTAATATTAGCATTAGGATTGTGAATTAATTCAAAAAGGACCTAGTTGACGAAGTTAGAAAAGATGATAGATGAATTATAAGGATTAATTAATAATAGGGTGAGGAAGCATGGCTTTGCATGTCAAATTGCCCATAAAATTCATGGTGGCCGGCCAAGGAGTGATGATGCTCCACTCATTCTAATTTAATATGTTTTCTTTTGGTGAACAAATGATGGGGATAATAATAGAAAAGGGAACAAAAAAAAAATGGGTGTCATACTTGCCATCTCCTAGCCGAAAAACCAAGAAAAAGAAGGGGAGAAAAAAAACTTGGAAAGAATTCGGCCATTGCTTGTGCCTAGGAGGAGTGTTTGATGTTGTGGCATGAAAATGAGGGAGTTTGAATGCTTAATAAGGAGGGAAGAAGGAGTGTTCATGTTTTCTTTCTTTTGCAATTGTTCTAACTAGAGGAAGAAGAGGAAGCAAGATTCGGCCAAGGTGGTCCTTTAAGTGGATTAAGGTATGTTAATGCTCTATCATTGAAAATCTTTGTAGATTTGGAGTGGCCATCAAGTATAGAAGCTAGCTCATGGCAAATGTTTTTTTTGTAAAGTTAAGAAGATGACATTCGGCCATGGATGGTTGTATTTCTTTGATGTCGTTTTTGATGCTTTAGGGTATTGAGGGTTGATTATAGATGAGGTGAGTTTCTTGATTTAAAATTTGATGGATGTTAAGCTAGTTAGGCAACCAAAGGTTCAATATTTTTGTTATGTGGTTATATGTGCATTTCGGCCATGGTTTTTGTTTGAATTTGAGATTTGTAATGTGATTTTCCTAAATTGTCTATGAATTTTTGGTTGTTGATTTCATGGTAATGGTATATTGAATCCATGAAAATTTAGTAAGGTTGCATTCGGCAACTTGCTTGAAATTAAAAATTGATGTCTAAGCTTAGGTGATTTCGATGATGATATATATATATATTCATAAGTATATTTAGTTGATTCGGCTTTGGTAGTTGCATGAGGTTATTAGCCGAATATACTAACATACATATACATGTGAAATTGGATTGTAAATATTTAGCAAGGTGGTTAAACTAGTTAAATTATTGATTTAGCTCAAGGAGCTAAAGGAGGTGAATCGAGCAAAGGCAAAGAAAAGGTTATCGAGTAGCCGAGTTGGAACCGTCTTACCCAACACGAGGTAAGTCATTAAGCATGTAGTTGGTATTATTTCAAATGGTCATAATGTGTATGTATTGATGCTGAATGGAATGAATAAATATACATATATATATGCATGTACGTATGTGATGATGAAATTGTTGAATGAAAGAAAAGAGGTAAGATGTACTGAGTTGTTGATCTCGGCACTAAACGTGCGGGATAACCATTTATGACCATGAGATTGGCGCTAAGTGCGCGGGATTAAATTGTACAGCACTAAGTGTGCGATTCGACTATGTTGCACTAAGTGTGCGAAATGAATATGATGCACTAAGTGTGCGAATTGACCATGCGGCACTAAGTGTGCGAGTTTGACTATGTAGCACTAAGTGTGCGATTGGATTACGTAGCACTAAGTGTGCGAGTTGATTATATAGCACTGAGTGTGCGGGCTCAATATACATTCGTGAATCATTATGGACACTATGTGTGCGACACTATTGAGTCGATCGCGGACAGCGGATCGGGTAAGTGTCTTGAGTACATGGCTAATAGGTGCTATGCTTATACTTGGTGTTGAGCTCGGTAAGTTGAACCTATGTGACAACTATACTTGAAGTCACGTACATAAAATTTATCGTAGGATGGGTGAAAGGCCGTTTAGTCGTTTGACTGTAACGAAAATAAATTGATTTATGAAAATGCTTCAATGTCCTATTGATGAGTATATGGATTGTGAATGCATGAATTGATATGAAATTGAATCGATAGGTTGGAGGAACTATGGTATGGTTCGGTATGGATGGAGTAAATTGTCTCGTTCCATTTTGTTTCCTCTTGTGATAATGTTATTGATGGATGGTAGTGCATTGCTTTTGACTTACTGAGTTATAAACTCACTCGGTGTTTCCTTGTCACCCAATATAGGTTGCTTGGACTCATCTATTTTTGCGGGGTCAGGCCGTCGTCGAAGTCATCACATCGGATAGCAAGTTTTGGTACTTTCTTCTTAGTTGGCTTAGAAGAACATTTTGGCATGTATAAGCTATTACGTTGTGTTTGAATTTTGGCATGTAAACTTTAAGCCATGCAAAAATGGCACGAATGTTCGATTGAGTTGGATCAAGGGTAGGCATGAGATGGACCTAGTTACTTTCGTAACAAATGCTGGCAGCAGCAGTGTCGTGAGATTGAAAAATCACTAAAAATAGTAGGAGTGGAATTAATTGATGAATAAATTATGTAATCGAAGCTCGATGAGTCTGCTTTCATGAGGAAGTAACGAAAAGATCATATGGGCAGTATATTATGAGATAATCAGATTATAGTGGGACAGGGCCAGAACGGTTTCTGGATTCCCTGCTCCGACTTTGGAAATTCATTACAAATTAACCAGAGATAATTAGGGGTCGTACCATATATGTACAGATTCCTCTCTGAGTCTAGTTTTCATAGAAACAAACGGCATCAGTATTGAAGCCCCGTGTAGGGAGATATCCAAGTCCTAATGGGCACAGGTCAGTGTAGTCGATCCCTGCAACTTAGGAGACTTTGACTAATAAACTGTACTAATTGGCCCGACCAAAAATTCTAGAAAAAAATACATAGATGGGCACATGAGTCTAGTTTCGGGGAAAAATTACGAAACTGATTTTCGAGTTACGAAACTCAAGATATGATTTTTAAAACGACTAGTACACAGATTGGGCAGTGTCTGGAAAATAAATTTTGTAAGGGGTTAAAGTCAGTTAACACCTCGTGTTCGACTCCGGTGTCGGTTTCGGGTTCGGGGTGTTACATCATTAGGGATTTCATGTTTCAGGTGCTGATTTTGAATGTCTTACCGATGGCTGAGGTCCTACATTTGTTGTGAATTCTCCACAGCTCGTGTGAGTAGCATCATGTAGCTAACATTCCGACCCACAGCTCGTGTGAGTAGACCTATTTCACAGCTCGTGTAAGCACTATTGGAAAGGAAAGGTTACATTTATATGGAAAGACACACTATGTGTGAGCATTCCCGAGTACCCGATTCAATTCTAGATGGTTTAATAGGTAAGTAAAGGAAATGGAATGGTTCATGGTCTTATGAAAAGGTTGATGAATAAATGATGTATCTTATGAAATCTAATTATGTTATAAATGAACTCATATGTATTATAGATGAAGCTATTAACCTGTGAGTTTGATGGTGTTTGAATAGGCTTTTACTAAGATATTGGTCTTAGTAATGATATTATGTTTATTTCATAAATTGTGCTAATGAAATGGTAAGTTTTGATTGATTTTATATGAGCTTACTAAGCACTAGTTGCTTACGTAGTTACTTTCCTTTGTTTTATAGATTATCAAAAGCTCGATCGATTAGAAACTTATAGGCGATCAATCACACTATCCAGCAACCATTTCAGTAGTTTTTGAGTAATTTGGCCAAGGTTATATATGGCATGTATAGGACCTTGTATAATGGTAGTTCATGAATGTGTTAATGGTTGATTTGGCATGTATATGCTTTTGAAGTTATGTTTGGTTTGATGGACTTTTAATGTTTGTTCAAGTTAGGTCATTTTGGCCATTCTTAAGTGCTTGTTTATAAAACTCTTTTGGTATGTTTTTGATGGCTTGGAAATGGTCATTTGTGATATCATGTGGTTGTTAAATGAACTAGGTTTTGTCCTTTAAATATGGTCAAATTGATTTCTTGGTTAATAATGTTTTGATATACATATGTGGTGCCTTTGAATGGCATATTGGTTAGATGAAATAGGATGTTTGAAATGGTATGTTTAAGTGTGTTTGAATGATGTTTAAGTATCTTAAATCTGTGCACTAATGGAAAGGTTGGTTAGGTATGGTTCAGCCTTGAAATGGCTTGAATTGAAGGTCAATTTTCCATCACACGGCATGGAAAACAAGTTATAACAAGACCGTGAAACACACACGGCCTGGCTACATGGCTGTGTGTCATGTGTAAATTCATTGTGTATTAAGTCAGTGAGTTACACGGCCTAGCACATAGCCTGTGACACGATCGTCTGTCGTAAGTCAAAGAGTTACACAGTCTGGCACATGGTCGTGTGACCTAACTTAGTGAGTTACACAGATGAGAAAACGAGCCGCGACATGGCCATGTGTCCCTTGTTCGATTGTTACATAGCCTAGTCTATGTCACACGACCTGGCCACATAGTCATGTGTCCCTTATTTTCAAATTTTGTTACTTTTTCCCTAATCTTCTATTTTGTTAGAAATTAGTCTCAAATTGCTTTTAAGTTATTTTTAGGGCCTCAAAGGCTCAATTTAGGGACAAAATGCATATGATTGATTGGTTTATAATAAGATTAATTCATTTAATGTTATGATGTTAAATTATTTTTAATTATTTATTAGTGCTCCGTAATCCTAATCCAGCGACAGATGCGAGTTAAAGGTTTTCCACTAAGGACCTGGATTCAGATGAGGAAAGCTTATGTATTAGGTTCGAATGAGGGCTAAATGACTGACCTTGAAATTAAAGATTTTGTTGCCTTATCTGCAAAGTCTCAAAGAATGGAGACAACCATTCAAGAGATAAATAAGGTTCGAGACAGAGAAATGAACAAGCACGAAGCTTTTGATGTAGTGTCTAATGTTGGGTTCAAAAGACCTAAGGATGTAAAAGGATATTCTACTGCCTTAGCAAGGAAGTCACAGACTGCAGGCTTCAACAGAGAGTAGAGTTTTGACAGCCCTAATTTGACCTTAGTCGAAAAGTGGTTTCGGGACCACAAAACCGAGTCGTAAAAAAATAATTAACCATTAAATTTTATGTTTATTGTATGTGAAAAAGGCATGTGTGAAAGTTTCATGCTTAAAATTTTGTCATTTGTATGCGAAATTATTAAATTGGACTTATGTGAGAAAATTTAGAAATGTGTTAGGCAAATGTTGAAGTGACTTATTAATGCATGTTATAAAAATGATGGGTTTGCATGTCAAACTTCCATTTATGATAAGTAGTGGCAGGCCATGATGGGATTATATACATATAATATGTATTAATTATTAGTTAGTAGCCTTATATCTTATAACATAAATAAATAAAAAGGAAAAGTAATGAAAATAAGGAAAGGAAGGGTGATGAAAACAAAGCTTGAATTTTTGGTTCTTCTTGGCCGAATGTAAAGAGGAAGATGGGAGAAAGGCATTCGGTCATCTTAAGTTAACATTAAGGTAAGAAGTTTATGTTAATTCTTGAAATTTTGGTTAATCTTGAATGAGATATCAAGTTATTTTTGTAACCCATGTTGAATTTTTGATTGTGGGAATGATTAGGGCTTTTGGCTATGGTAATTAATAAAGGTGATGGTTGTTGTTTCATGTTAAATTTAGATGAACAATGGTAGATGAGTGTTTGAACTATACAAATAATCATATGCGAGCATTGGGTGCTAAGGGAAAAGAATCGCTACCTTATTATGTACCAAGACCGAATGTGAATTTGATTATGTTTGAGTAATTTATATGCTTAAAATTGATGTAGTATAAGTTACCATGTTCTTGCCGAATATGTATTTGATAAAGGAGGAGTTTGTTATTGAATATTTAAATAATTTAGATAATTATAAGTTAAGTCAAGCTTGGTGAAAGATATATATATGCGGCTATTAGCTAGATTTTGTTAAAAAAATTGGATAATTAAAAATGATAAGTTTAATTGAAGAATTCATGCTTTGTGTGCCTTAATTGCTTATTGAACATTAGGCTATGTCCCTGGTGAATGGATGAATTGATAATAATTGTGTATAAAGATTTGCTTTACTATGTTTTTGTTAACAAGATGAGAAATGAGTTAAGATGGTCTTAGTGTACCGATTAGAAGCTAGGAAGTTGAGCTACAGATAGAAGATTGTGAGTAAATATTTCATAGATATTTTCTTTTTAGCACTTAGTTCGCATGAATTTAAGCTTATTAAGTGATTACATATTCGGCTCTTGATGATTTTATACCATGAAAAAAATGAGTTCGATTAAAAGGCTATGTAAACTTGATTTAATAAATAATTTAGTTGTGACTTGTAACATAGTTGTATTTGGCCGAATGTTTTGTAAAGAAAAAAATTGTGTGTGTGTGTATGTGTGTCACATTAGAATGAAAGTGTAATTATCAAATGAGAGGAATGGATAAGGTTTAATATAACTAAACTTTGTTTAACATAGCTCAAGAGCATAAAGGGGCAACATCGGATAGAGGAAAAGCTAAAGTCACGGAATAGCTAAACCGAGATTTGTTTAGAAGGATATAAGGTAAGTCTTTGAGTAATGAAATTTAGCTTATGATTTAATAAGGCAATTATTTATCTGTGAGCATAATAATTAACTTGTGACCTAACGATTCTACTTGAATTACATGACAAAATAAATAAGTAAGGTATTTACTTGTAACCGAATGGTTATGGAAATCTTGTGGATTAACGAAATGAGATCATGTTATTTGTTTAGGATTAATGAATCGAACGATGTATGGTTAGTAAACATGCTGTAATTGTATTCGAGTATCAGGAATGATATCCAGATGTGATATGATATATATATGCATATATGTGTGAATGCTAATCGGGGTCTAAATCCGAGCTTGGTCTCGAAGGGCTTTTGAGCCAGTGCTAATAATCGAACTTAGTTTCGAAGGGCTTTAGAGCCAGTGTCATAACCGGACTTAGTTCTGAAGGGCCTTCGAGCCAGTGGTCTAATCCGAGCTTGGTCTCGAAGGGCTTTTAAGCTAGTGCTAAGAATCGGGCTTGATTCCAAAGGATGTTTGTGCCAGCATAATATTTGAGGGTGAAAACCCATAAGTGTTCCTACGAGAAATCATATAATACATGTTGGAATAATTTTAATCACATGTGCTACTTACTGTAAGATAACCAGGTAAGTAACTCACTCTCGTTGAGAATACGATTGATTTTAAATTTCGACTATGCAACTCGGTAGGCATGCTTAGACCATTGTTAAAATCATTCAAATATTTACGATCTAATCATGATGTATGAGTTCCAAATTAGAGAATTCAATTTCACAAACATGAGATGTATGTGTATATGCATGAGATTGACATAGAAATTTGGGATGAATGGATTCGGCTATAGATTGAATTTTATTGGATATATTGATTTTACCTTTGTGCTATGAATAAAAAAAATGGTACCTTAATTATGTTACTATTCGGCCAAATGATGATACGAGTAAACTTTGATATTATTATGCCACTCTTTTAAATGATTTCGTTACTTAAACTTACTAAGCATCGAAGTGCTTAATCTTTTGCTTTAATTCTCTGTTTTATAGATTTTGTTTGTCAGCTATCGGACTCGGGAGTGTCAAAGTCGAAGTCATCCACACTATCTAAGCCCTTTTGGTATATCTTTAGTTGAACTTTGATAATGGCATGTATAGGGCTGACCCTTGTTGTTAATTAAGTATCTTTTGGTAATGTATATTCGTATAGCCATGCGAAAATGGCTTGTATATTTTGAGTATAACATTATGGTCATTTTGTATATATGGTCTTATGATATGGTTATTAAGTGGTGTGGAAATGTTTGATAATGATTAGCCATTGGAATGGCCAATCATGGTCCTATTGGTGCTACGTACGTCATGGCTAATCGTGATTATACTTGAAAATAATGTATGTCAATTTACTAATTGATTCATGGAAAATTATGAAATAGGTAAAATTTACCTTAAAATAGATGCTGATAGCAGCAGTGATGTGAATTTGAAAAATCACTAAAAATAGTAGGAATGGAATTAAATAGTGAATAAATTATGTAATCGAATATTGATGAGTCTATTTTCATATGAAAGAAAAGAAACGACCATATGAGCCGTATTTTATGAGATGTTTCAGTTTTCGTGAAATAGGGCCAGAGCATTTTCTGGATCCCCTGTTCTAATTTTGAAAATTTACCATAAACTAAAAAGAGACAATTAGAAGTCATGCTTTATATGTACAGATTCCTTTTTGAGTCTAGTTTCATTAGAAACAAACGGCATAAGTATTGAAGCTCTGTACAGGGAGATATCTAAGTTGTAATGCATGAAGGTCAGAGTAGTCGAACCCTGAAACAGGGGAGACTTTAACTAATAAACTGTACTAATTGGCCCAACCAAAAATTCTAGAAAAAAATTTGTAGATGGATATATGAGTCTAGTTTCAGGAAAAATTTACGGAATCGGTTTTTGAGTTTTTGAACTCGAGATATGATTTTTAAAGTGAATGTGATGCAGTTAACCAGCTTGTCTGGAAATTTTAAAAAGAACTGTGTAAGTAAATGAATTAAGTCCGTTAACACCTCGTGTTCGACTCCGACAACGGTCTCGGGTATGGGGCGTTACAAGAGTGGACACCAGGTGACATCTATTGCCACTACGGGAGGTTCTTGGAGGATGAAGGTTCCTATGTGTAATAGTTGCAAGAAGAACCATATTGGTATATGTTGGAGGGCCATCGAGGGATGTTACAATTTTGTACCCCATGACCATTATAAGAAGGATTTCCCTATGAGAAGAGGAAGAAATATTGAATAATCTGTTCAGGTAGCTAAGGAATCCCAACCTGAAGTGAAGACTGGGATGGCAACAAAGTCAGGATTAGTCTAAGGAGCTTCGAGAAGAAATATAGTTAGGCCTAGTCTAGAAGCATCAGTAAGGGTATATGCGATGTAAGCAAAAGTGGATGTTGAAGCCCTCGACGTCATTATGAGTAAATTCTCTTTATTTGACACCTGCATATATGCATTAATAGACCCTAGGTCTACTCATTCTTACATTTTCCATAAGTTTGTTACTGTAAGGAGTCTTAGAGTTGTTGTCGCGTGTGAATATGGTAGGTGAATTGTGCAAGTATACACATCGAATCAGGAAATAAAGTGATAAATGAGATTGTCTCCACAGGGATCAGATTAAGTATACAAATGGTCAAGTTATTATAACAAAGTTAGATTAATGTTATAGCAAAATAATAGTAAGAATGTCGTGGTAAACAAAAGGAATATTAATGTGAACAAAATGTGTAACTGATGAATAATTGAAAATGCTATGGCAGTGCAAGAGTAAAAATGCAAAAACAATTATGAAAATAATTATATGAGTAATATGTAATTGAACAAATAAACGACTAAGGATGTGAAGTCAAAGATATTACGACAAGGGATAAGGGATATACAATTTCGATAAGGAAGGTTGGAATTACTAAGAATCTACACATGCTGATAGAAATGCCTCGGCAAAATTGTAATCAATTTACTGCGCAAAAGAGTTCTAATGTAACACCCCTTACCCATATCTGACACTAGGACAGGGTCTGAGGCATTACCGGACTCAAACATTAACATTCATACAAAATCGGGCCATAAGATTTTTCCGAAATTAAAACTATTTATTAACATGCATATCGTCCTTCATATGGGCCCACGAGGCCTAAAGCATACATTGGGTGTGGTTCGGGACTAAACCAAAAACTTTCAGAACTTATATAGATCTTAGAAAATTTTCTTATTTTGGAGGGTTACATGCCCGTGTGGGTAGGCCGTGTGGTCACACACACCCATGTGGCTTGGGACACTGTAACATCCTGATTTTGGGCCTAGTTAGAATAGTGGTATCGGGACCACAAATTCGATGAGGAAAATTTTATTTTTATTATATTTTTATGGTCTAAAATTTCACGGAATGATTTCATGAAAATTTCGTTCGAAAATTATGACGTTTGGGCACTCAGTTTAGTCAAAAGGACTAAATCATAAAAAGTGCAAAAGTTGAGTTCTATATGCTAGAGTTGTCCAATTGTTATGAAATTTTAAATTGGAGGTCTTTATATGGTAATTATATCATTGATTAAGTTGGTGGACAAAAATGGAAATGGATAGGCATGTTTCTAAAGTTTTTAAAGTTTTTCATTGAGGGTATTTTGGTCCTTTAGTTATTAAAATGAATTAAAAACAAAATTAAAAGCCAATATTTTTCCATCTTCAACCTCTTGGCCAAACATTTCATGGAAAAACCATGGCTAGGGTATTTCAAGCTTCCAAGCTCGATTCTAAGTCCGTTCTAGCCTCATGTTTAATGATTTTTCTATTTTTGCAATCCCCCTAACAAGATCTATCTATTTCTACCATTAATTTGAGTTAGGGTTCATGTTTAAAAATTGACCCATGTGTGACATGCATGAATTTTGATGTGTAATGGTAGAAAATAAGTGTTGGATGTTAAATAAACGACTTTTACTAAGCGATTTTCAATGAAAACGTCCGAAAGAACCATTTGTAAAAGTTAGAAAAATGGAATAAAAGAGAACTTTGTTTTGCTATAGTTATGAAAATGGTTTGGCTAGGCTTAAAGAGGAAGGAAATTGAATAAAAATTATTTTACGAGCCCAGGGGCAAAAGTGTAATTTTGACAAAGTTTAGGCGCAAAAACTTAATTTTGCCAAAATATGATTTTTGGTTCACATTAAATGATGTGACTAATAATTAGACTAAATGTGATATATAGATCAAGGAAAACGAGAATTAGACCTAGATCGGGTGAAAAATGGAAAATCGATGGTTAGGTTCCTTTTTGCTATTTTGGTGCCGAGGTAAGTTCGTGTGTTAATAGTATTGCAATGCTATATTTGAATTGAAAATTCTATATTATTATTGCATGAATGGCATGATTTAATATATTGGAAAGTGATGAAAGAATGGTATATAAAATTTGTGGGAATAATTATATATGACTAGTAGCACATGAAATGCTTGATGGTTCAATCATTGATGGCTTGCTATATAAAAGTTGAATATATTGAGAATTTGATATAACATGATGTTTTATTAAGTTGGATAACTTGAGAAAGAGTGAAAAGGAAGGTAAGTCCATTTTCAAGTAAATACGATGTGTGAGGTATGTTAATTGCTTAAATGACGATTATATGATAAATGTATGCTCTTGATAAGAATATGATTTGAGTGCTCAATGTATGAAAATTTTTGAAACATTGACATGACTGATAATAAGAGGAAGAAAAATCTCAGTTGAATGAAATAGGATATTCGATGGATTCTTGGAAAGGAATTGATGGTAAAAAAGATCTAGCCTGGACGGGTAATCCAAATTAGGTTCTGAATTTAGCCTGGACTGGTAATTCAGATCCGATCTTATTTGAGTATATGTCGTTGTAGGGGATTTAGCCTGGACTGGTAATCCCACTGTAAGAAAGGAGGTTCGCGGGAGTATGCTCTTTAAACAGGTAAAATATGAATTGACAAACATGAACTTGTAAAGTGATCTACCCTCTTGAAGAATATGTGTGCTGAAATGGATTTAACCCGGACGGGTAATTCGATTAGGATCTGAATTTAGCCTGGACTGGTAATTCAGATCCGAGCTCATTAGAGTATATGTCATTGAAAGGGATTTAGCCTAAACTGGTAATCCTGCCGTAAGAGTGAGGTTCACGGGAGCTTCCTTAAAATGATCACTTGTATGAATTGACAGTGAATGGGATATCCATCGAGATTCTGAGAAATTCAACGAGATTAATATGAGAAATGAAATAAAAAGGTTCTTGCCATGATAAACTCATTTATATTCTATGATACTATTATGATGCATATGAATTGTCATTTTGGACGAGTCTTGTCCTAAGTGATAGCACAGGCAAGTACTCGAAACCTATGGACTTGTGATAAGAATGAAAAATAATGAGTGATACTTATGAGAGTAATTTCATGAAAATCTTCTTATGGTACCATTATATTGTACTAAAATAGTTTGGACAGCTGGAGTAGTCTGACTTTGAAAATCCACCAAAAATTTTGGAAACCGAATAAGAGACTGATATGAAATTAAAGGTTATTGAGTCTAGGTTTATATAGAGGAAACAGTGTAAGTAAAAGAATTTTATATTATCAGTTATTTGAATTTTTGTGAGACAAGGTCAGAGTGATTTCGGGCTCTCCTGTCTTAACTTTGGAAAATTTAGAAATTTTATGAAAATAAATGTCTTATAAATTACATGCTTAAAATCCTTAATGACTCTATTTTTAAGGGAAATAGATCCGAGTCCCGTACTATGAGATAAATAAATTTTAGTGAAGAAAGGTCGAAGCTGGAAAATAGCAAAATAGGGGAGACTTTGAAAAACAAACTGTACTTATTGGCTAGAGAAAATTTTTTGAAAATTTTATGGTAAGAAGATATGTGAGTCTAGTTTCTGATAAAATTATTGGTTCTCAATTTAGAGCTCCGTAGCTCTGGATATAAATAATTTAGTGATTGTGGTTTGAGGAAACAACTTAACTGCACTCTGAATAAATAGAGAGGAATTGAAAAATAGCATGTTAATACATTGCTTATTATTTTTCATGCGAGCATACTAAGTGTAAAGCTAACTCCCTCCTTTCCATTTCTTTTAGTGTTGTCAGGTCGATTCAGGGTTGAAGATCGTCAAAGGCAGCATCACACTATAAAGCTAATACCTTTGGAATATTGTTACATAAGTTAGACTTTTCAAGTGAGTGGCATGTATAGGGACCTAGTTCTATGACATGTGTTATTATGATTCGGCCAAATGTATTGGCCCATTTTGAGCTATTGTATATGGCCATGAGATATGGCTCATATTGATTATGGCTTGTAAGTCTAGCTAGTCATGTTATGATTTATTGCTTATGATGTGATGATATGATTATGTTTGTTTGTCATGCATGGTTGGCAATATGTCATGTGTGTTGAATGCATGTTTTATGACCATGAATTAAATGTGTAATATGGAGATAAAATAATAATGCTTTGAACATGGAAGTTTGATGATAAGTTGAAATAAATTGGCACAAAGATAACTATGGTATGACTAGTCTTGGTTTAATGTGGGAATGTGTAACACATGCATGTTCATAGGTAAATGATATGTTTGTATCATAATTGAGGATGTTGAATGCCATTGGATCCATGTATATGTGTGTGCATGTAAGGGTAACAAAAAGGCTTGGAAAATAGCCTAAGAGTTAACTATACGTGATGAGACACGACCGTGTGTGTCCACTGTGTGAGGGACACGGCCTGGGGACATAGGCGTGTGGCCTGGCCGTGTGGTTCAATTTATTTGCTGATGTCATAAACAGAGAGTTACACAGCCTGAGGACACGGGCGTGCCCCTGTGTCCACAAAGATGTGTAACCCTGTTTCATGAGAAAAATTTCTAAGTTTTTCCCAGAGGTTTCCAAAGTTCTCGGTTTGGTCCTGAACCCTTTCTAAAGTATGTTTTGGGCTTCATAAACCCAAATAAGGGACTATGTGCATGTGATAGAATGATTTAAAATATGAATGAAATTTTATGGCCCGGTTTGCATTATTGTTTGTGTTTAAGTCCGATAATGCCTCGTACCCTAACCCGGCGTAGGATACGGGTAGGGAGTGTTACATTTAGTGGTATCAGAGGCACGATTTAGTCGGTTCTCGGACTAACCTAGCATATGTATGAGAGTCTAGCTATACATGCCACCGATCTGAGATAGTGTGATGTTTCCTGACGCATATGATAGCCACTTTGTTTAGATAAAGGTACTCTCCAACCGAGCTACATCCGACCATATTAATTGTGATAAGGTGGTATTTGAGTAAAGCGCATTTATGAGAAGTTGAAATTTGGAAAGGTACGAATAAGATTCATAATACCCTGTTATGGATAAAATGTTATAGTCCTGATTGGATATTAAAATTTGATGGATTGCAATGAACTATTGAAATGAGATAGAGGATTATATGGCATAATGAGCTTACCTGTGATTGATTGATAATTCCATGATATATGTGGCTGAATTGCTCGAATAAATGCTTGTGTTTAGATAACTTATCAAAAATATTAATGGGATGAGTATTCATGTATATCTGTTTGGATGATTATGATTGGCAAGCTCGTATAGCTTGAGTAAATGTGTTAAATTACTTGGACTTATTTATATAATTATAATGATATCTCTAATTGATGGTGTACGAGGTAAAAGTATAGACTATGATAAACTTATCCATGTTTGTTGGCCCTTGTATGATATCATGTGCATGACTTGTATGATTAAATGAATAGATAAGTGAAGTTATCCAGAAAACATTGAATTCATTCATAAGTATACTTGTTAAAACGGATAACTGGAAAGTTGGCGTAAAATCAGTATGAAAGTTAGTTTACTCGAAATGAATAACATGATTGGGATGATGTTGCTATGATGATGAAAATTGTGTTACATGTATATGTATATGAGAGTTGAGTCAGAGGCCCTACGACTCCCTCCCCCTTACCAAAGTGGTGTTTTATAATGGAAATTCTTGAGATTTGTGTTGAATGAGTTCTCGGGTGAGAAACCAAAGAGTTCAGTGATAGAATGGTTATAAGCATGAATAGTGATTGAGAATGGGTTGATAAGTACAGACAGAGCTAGAAAGATATCGGATTGACTGAAAGATTATTTAATTTTCGCAACATCGCAATTAGTGAAAAAGATTGATTTTGGTAAAACGATCTATCCTGGTATGAAGTCAATAAATGTATTAGTTAAAATTCCCTCATGAGCTGATTTCCTTTAGTGAAGGAATAAAATAGATTTTTTGATGTAGAAAATAGTTAAAGGAATAATGTTCGAATGTGAGATGTTGGGTATGATAATTACAGTGAGCAGATGATGGCAGTCTCTCTTAAGGCACTCTATGAGTCCATTTATTTCTAAAAATTTGTTGTAGTGGTTGTATATTCTCTGATGAATTTTTGTAATATGGAAATGTTCCCTGATCTTAATGATAGACAAAGGCATTGTCAGTCTGATTGGTACATAACCTACATGATCCTATTTCTTTCTGGTATTTTGTTACCTTCTGCCTGATGGAAATTGATGAAAAGGGTACGTATAATGCTATGATTCGATTTCTTCTAATATTTGATTTGCCCAATATGTATATGGAAGGTATATTCTTCTCATTGCATCTATCTTTGGTGGTTAGAAGGATATTTTCTTCTGGATTTCTTTATATTGGATTTCTATATTCTGGATTTCTCCGTTATGGATTTCCTTATCTTTGGTAATATGGTGATCTCAGTAAATGGGATTTTCAAATTTCTGTATAAGGATTTAACATTGGCAAAGGCTTAAGTGGTAAAATTTTTGTCTTGTGAAATTAATGGCTTAGTTCATGATTGGCAAAGTTTGGACAGATGAGAAAATTGTTAACCGAAGCCTTTGAACTGGTCTAGTCTTTGTTGAGCAAAGACTTTCGGATTTTCAGTGATGTATTGTTGTTTGAATGGTGATGTGTTTTAAGACAACAATATTAAGTGATAGCTTAAAGTATCTTACGTCATAGAAAGACCTAAGTTTGCTATAGTACAAATGACTTGGGTATTAAAAGATGATGAGATGGTTATTGTATGATCCTAGTGTAAGAATATTTGAAATGTTAATGGGGTTAAAGCCGAGCATCAGGTTCTACCAGAGTTATCTCTGCCAATATTGATATTAGGATGGAAAATGAGAAAGGATTATCCTCAAGGCCCTATCAGGATCATCCCTATCTTTGAAAGAGAAAAATGTCATGTAGCTTATTGTTAAATATTTGACGATATATGTAAATCATGCTGGTATGTACTGAATTTTTGATCATCAGGTTCGAGGAATTTCGTGTCTTTATGAATGTTGGACATCTTGATATTCTAGTCTCCACTAATCGGATTGAGATCCGGGTCTCATATCATGATTTCTTGGGAAAGATAGAGGAGGCTTTGAAATGAAAGGTAACTGAGAGTTGAATTGGCAAATAATCGGACTGAGTGGAATTACAAAAAGTATGAGGCCGAGATGAACTAGCTAGTTTCACTATTCGAATTTGAAAAAGATTCAGGTATGAATGTATATGTAACATGATAGTATGGATCAGAATTTTGAGTACATGAACTTTCTGATAAAGATTAATTTTCAGTGGAAGTGTTGTAAAGCGAAGACCACTCATGATTCTTGTATGTGAAATTTAAAGAGATAGGTAGTAAAAGCTCAGCTTGAGTGAAATTTTTTTTGACATCGATTATAGGATTGAGGAAAATAAGTGAAAAACCAAAACCACTTTTCTGGTAAGATTTTCAAGGACAAAAATCCCTAAAGGGGGGAGAAATGTAACATCCCGATTTTGGGCCTAGTCGGAATATTAGTTTTGGGACCACAAATTTGATGAGGAAAATTTTAATTTTATTATATTTTTATGGTCTAGAATTTCACAGAATGATTTCGTGAAAATTTCGTTCGAAAATTTTGATGTTTGGGCACTCAATTTAGTCAAAAGGACTAAATTGTAAAAAGTGCAAAAGTTGAGTTCTATATGCTAGAGGTTTCTAATTGTTATGAAATTCTAAATTGGAGGTCTTTATATGGTAATTATACCATTGGTTAAGTTGGTGGACAAAAATGGACATGGTTAGGCATGTTTCCAATGTTTTTCATTAAGGGCATTTTGGTCATTTAGTTATTAAAATGAATTAAAAACAGAATTAAAAAAATTAAAAGAAAATTTTTGTCCATCTTCAACCTCTTGGCCGAACATTACATGGAGAAACCATGGCTAGGGTTTTTTAGGCTTCCATGTTCGATTGTATGTCCATACTAGCCCCGTTTTTAATAATTTTTTCATTTTTGCAATCCTCGTAACAAGATCTATCTATTTCTACCATTAATTTGAGCTAGGGTTCATGTTTAAAAATTGACCCATGTGTGACATGCATGCATTTTGATGTGTAATGGTAGAAAATGAGTGTTGGGTGTTAAATAAACGACTTTTACTAAGCGATTTTCGATGAAAACGTTCGGAAGGACCATTTTGTAAAAGTTATAAAAAATGGAATAAAAGTGTGTTTTGATTAGAATTGTGGTTTGCTATAGTTTTGAAAATGGTTTGGCTAGGCCTAAAGAGGAAGGAAATTGAATAAAAATTATTTTACGAGCCTAGGGGCAAAAGTGTAATTTTGACAAAGTTTAGGCGCAAAAACTTAATTTTGCCAAAATATGATTTTTTGGATCATATTAAATGATGTGACTAATAATTAGACTAAATGTGATATATAGATCAAGGAAAACGAGAATTAGACCTAGATCGGGTGAAAAATGGAAAATCGATGGTTAGGTTCCTTTTTGCTATTTTGGTGCCGAGGTAAGTTTGTGTGTCAATAATACTGCAATGCTATATTTGAATTGAAAATTCTATATTATTATTACATGAATGGCATGATTTAATATATTGAAAAGTGATGAAAGAATGGTATATAAAATTTGTGAGAATAATTATATATGACTAGTAGCACATGAAATGTTTGATGGTTCAATCATTGATGGCTTGCTATATAAAAGTTGAATATATTGAGAATTTGATATAACATGATGTTTTATTAAGTTGGATAACTTGAGAAAGAGTGAAAAGGAAGGTAAGTCCATTTTCAAGTAAATACGATGTGTGAGGTATGTTAATTGCTTAAATGATGATTATATGATAAATGTATGCTCTAGATAAGAATATGATTTGAGTGTTCAATGTATCAAAATTTATGAAACATTAACATGATTGATAATAAGAGAAAGAAAAATCTCAGTTAAATGAAATAGGATATTCGATGGATTCTTGGAAAGGAATTGATGGTAAAAAGGATCTAGATCAGACGGGTCATCCAATCACTATATAGCCCTCCCGAAGAATATGTGTGAACGAATTTAGCCCGGATGGGTAATCCGAATTAGATTCTGAATTTGGCTTGGACTGGTAATTCAGAACCGATCTTATTTGAGTATATGTCGTTGTAGGGGATTTAGCCTGGACTGGTAATCCCGCTGTAAGAAAGGAGGTTCGCGGGAGTATGCTCTTTAAAAAGGGAAAATACGAATTGGTGGACATGAACTTGTAAAGTGATCTACCCTCTCAAAGAATATGTGTGCTTAAATGGATTTAGCTGGATGGGTAATTCAATTAGGATCTAAAATTAGCCTGGACTGGTAATTCAGATCCGAGCTCATTATAGTATATGTCGTTGAAATGGATTTAGCCTGGACTGGTAATCTCGACGATACTCTATCAGTTTATATTACGGGGGATTTAGCCTGGGCTGGTAATCCCTCCGTAAGAGTGAGGATCGCGGGAGTGCTTACTTGAAATGATCACTTGTATGAATTGACGGTGAATGGGATATCCATCGAGATTCTGAGAAATTCAACGAGATTAATATGAGAAATGAAATAAAAGGGTTCTTGCCATGATAAACTCATTTATAATCTATGATACTATTATGATGCATATGAATTGTCATGTTTGGATGAGTGTTGTGCTAAGTGATAGCACAGGTAAGTACTCGAAAACCATGGACTTGTGATAAGAATGAAAATGAATGAGTGATACTTATGAGAGTAATTTCATGAAAATCCTGTGATGGTATCGTTATATTGTACTAAAATAGTTTGGACAGCCGCAGTAGTCCTACTTTGAAAATCCTCCAAAAATTGTGGAAATTGAATTAGAGACTGAATAAGATATGAAATTAAAGCTTATTGAGTCTAGCTTTACATGGAGGAAATGATGTAAGTAAAAGAATTTCATATTATGAGATATTTAAATTTTTATGAGACAGGGTCAGAGTGATTTCTTGCTCCCCTGTCTTAACTTTGGAAAATCATTAGAAATTGTATGAAAATAAATGGGTTATAAATTACATTCTTAAAATCACTAATGAGTCTATTTTTAAGAGAAATAGATGGTAGCATCATCCGAGTCTCGTACTATGAGATAAATAAATTTTAGTGAAGAAAGGTCAAAGCTGTCAAACAGCGAAATAGGGGAGACTTTGAATAATGAACTGTACTTATTGGCTAGGCAAAAATTCTGAAAATTTTATGGTAAGAAGATATGTAAGTCTAGTTTCTTCTAAAATTATCGGTTCTCAATTTAGAGTTCTGTAGCGCCAAATATAAATAATTTAGTGATCGTGATTTGAGAAAACAACTTAACTAGACTTTGAATAAATAGAGATGAATTGAAAAATATCATGTTAATACATTGCTTATTATTTTTCATGCGAGCTTACTAAGCGTAAAGCTTACTCCTTCCTTGCCATTTCTTTTAGTGTTGTCAGGTCGGCTCGGGGTTGGAGATCGTCAGAGGTAGCATCACACTATAAAGCCACTACTTGTGGAATATTGTTACACATGTTAGAATTATCAAGTGAGTGGCATGTATAGGGACCTTGTTCTGTGACATGTGTTATTATGATTTGGCCAAATGTATTGGCCCATTTTGAGCTATTGTATATGGCCATGAGATATGGCTCATATTGATTATGGCTTGTAAGTCTAGCTAGTCATGTTATGATTTATTGCTTATGATGTGAAGATATTATGTTTGTTTGTCATGCATGGTTGGCAATATGTCATGTGTGTTGAATGCATGTTTTATGACCATGAATTAAATGTGTAATATGGAGATAAAATAATAATGCTTTGAACATGGAAGTTTGATGATAAGTTGAAATAAATTGGCACAAAGATAACTATGGTATGACTAGTCTTGGTTTAATGTGGGAATGTGTAACACATGCATGTTGATAGGTAAGTGATATGTTTGTATAATAATTGAGAATGTTGAATGCCATTGGATACATGTATATGTGTGTGCATGTAAGGGTAACAAAATGGCTTGGAAAATAGCCTAAGAGTTAACTACATGGGATGAGACACGACCGTGTGTCTCCACTGTGTGAGGGACATGGCCTGAGGACACGGGCGTGTGGCCTGGCTGTGTGGTTCAATTTATTTCTTGACATCATAAACAGAAAGCTACACGGCCTGGGGACACGGGTGTGCTTGATGGCACAGGGCATGCCCCTGTGTCCACAAGGGCGTGTGACCTTGTTTTATGAGAAAAATTTCTAAGGTTTTCCTAGAGCTTTCCAAAGTTCTCGGTTTGGTCCTGAAACCTTTCTAAAGTATGTTTCAGGCTTTGTAAACCAAAATAAGGAACTATGTGCATGTGATAGAATAATTTAAAATATGAATGAAATTTTATGGCCCGATTTGCATGATTGTTTGTTTTTAAGTCCAGTAATGCCTTATACCCTGTCTCGGCGTAGGACATGGGTAAGGGCTGTTACAGACGCTCGTGTAACTGTCTATTTATGACATCATCAACAAAAAAGGGTCACACGGCCATGTCACACGCCTGAGTGCTTAGGCCGTGTGGCGAATTAAATTCCAAAAGTCAGGTGTAGACTTTACACGTCCAGGGCACACACACATGGAGCAAACCGTGTGCCACACTCAGCCTAGACACATGCCTGTGTGGACAACTATAAGGCTTTTTTCCAAGCCTTTTTGCCACCCTTAGACACTTACATACTTAGACATGTTTCGTGGCACACAACATGTCACATTTTGACAATCAATCATTCCAAACCAAGACTAATTCATGCCCATATAATGACACCATTTCACATACTCAAATTAACAAGTTTATTTAAGGCATTCCACACCAATTTCATAGCCAATCAACATTATTAATCTACTCTTATTTCACACATTTAAACCATGATCATAACCATACCAATTTGTCATCATTCATTTACCATACTTATATGCCATATAACACCATCCATCATCATCAAGACTTTGACACATGCATTGATCGCATGATTTCGTGATAGGTTTTAAATATTCATAACTCATCGTTCTTGAAACTAACTATTAGCGCAATGTTGGCAAATGTATCTATCGAACAGTAGTATAGTTTTAGCAAGACTGGATTGTCAAACTCAAAGGAAATAAAAGTACTAGTAATGACTGTCTTTTTATTATCTAGCCTAAGAATAAGATGGTTTTCTTTTAACTAACTAATTAACTAATCTAAGAATTCACAGAGAATGGAATTGGGGGATTACTTTTGGAAAACGATTGAATTAAGACAATACCTAAGGAAAAATTCACCTAGACTGTACTTGTTATTCTGGCTCCGAGTCGGACAATTTATTCATTTAACTTGTTCCGTAGAGATCCCTAAGTTATGCTATTATCCCTATTCAAGACTAATAACATCTAATCCCTAGATTGAATAATTGAGACTTTACTTTAATTAACACCCTAGGGTTGCATTAACTCGATCTATGGATCCCCTTATTAGGTTTCACCCTAATCCAACAAAATCTTGTCACCCTATGTCTAGGCGCGCAAACAACTCCGCTTAATTATGACAAATTTACTCTTAGACAGGGTCTATTCCTCCTCTGAATAAGAGCTTATCTTGAATTAGTATCCTAGGATATCAAAACAAGAATTAAGAACACATAATTAAGAACAAGTTAAATATTTATAATACAATTCAAAAAATAATAACAAGATTCGTCTTAGGTTTCATTCCCATTAAGTATTTAGGGGATTTAGTTCATAACTAAAAAGGAAAACATCTCAGAAGAATAACGAATACAAAACATAAAGAAAACCCAAAACTCCTGAAGGGAAATTGAGCGGAGATCTTCAGTCTTGATGGTGACTCCGACTTCTGAGATGGATCAATCGGCTTCCTTTGAGTAATTCCTTCCTTCCTCTCCGTGTGCCCCCTTTTCTTCCTCTTCTAGGGTGTATTTATAGGCTTTGGAATGCTAAGAGCCCTCAAAATTAGCCTTTTCCGAATTGGACTCAACTTGAGCTCGGCAGGGACACACCTGTGTACGATTACTTCAGGCCTTGCTCGAGCCTACCAAATTGACATGGCCGTGTGGTCTGCCCGTGTGAGGAGGTCCAAGCCATGTTGATTTCGTAGTTCGGCCTATTTTCTTCGTTTTTGGCTCGTTTCTCGTCCCTTTTGCTCTCCTATGCTCTCCTAAGTATAAAACATGAAATTAAAGCATTAAGAGCATCAAATTCACCAATTTTAATGGGAAATCATCCATAAAATGCGTTAAACATGGGGTAAAAAATATGTATATATTACGGTTTATCAAATACCCCTACACTTAAGCATTTGCTTGTCCTTAAGCAAATTCTCAACTCATAATCAAAATAAATTCTTCTCAATTTATAATTTCTGTTGAAAATATCTCAAAATTAATCCATAGGTAATCATACATTGAGAATTCAACTAAAAGAACATAAAAGTTTCAAACATTCCAAGTTGAGTATTTAATCATGCAAACATAGGTGTCTCCCCTTATCTAAGTAATTACCTTTGATTCAGAATATCACAGAGTTTCACATCCTCACTAAAGATTCACTCAAATCACTCGAGGTGTAAGGACAATAAATGAAGCACTCAATAGTCAATAATGAAAAGTCATTACCATAGGCTTGCATGAAAATCAAATCTCCACCACTATAAATTGAGATGATACATCAATCAAAAGGTCTTTAGGGGGTTGTAATGAGGCTTGGTTAGGGGGTGTGGTCATAAGCTGAAAGAAAGGGTTAGAATCGAGATTGAATTGAAAAATCACTTAACTAGAAAAAGATTTAATATCACTTGTGTACATCAGAGCTTCTTCTCAGAAAATGGAATTAAATACTTAAGCTCAAAAACTAAAGATTACTACTACTAATATGTATACATTTATATATATAATTAGAACAAGTTAAATACAAAGTAGAATAAAACTTAGCTAAGCAACTATTTCAATTCCAATCTCGACAAAAGATTGGGGATCAAATTAATTTAAGGGATTTCAACAATAATGGGTTAAAGGTTAATATTAAGGGTAATACAAGAAATGGCTTGTTAGCTCAACGGGGTTTACTAAGGGTTAATCATGGAGGTAGGCTTTTCAAGGCATGAGTGGGTTAATCCTAAGTGCCTTAATCATTTTGACATATCAAATCAAATGGTGTGGTCTTGACATGCATAATCAAGCAAGTTCTAGAATAACAGTTCAATACTGACGCACTCAAAGTGATAATAAAAGTGAGCATGAAAGAATTAATAGATGCTCAAAGGGCTCAAAAATCTCACAAAAATTATGGCTTTTTGATGTTTAGAACTTGTGAATTCCAACTCAAAGTAATACCTAAACTTTGGGGAAACAACCTAAGATTTTAAATTCTTAAAAATCAACTTATCATGCTTGATTCTCTAATGTCTTAAAGTTTAAACAATCAACGCATAAATGCCTATGTTTTAATTCAAGATATATCAATCAAAATCATAAATCAATCAAAATTTATCCTAAACATGATATGAGAGCTTTTCAAAAGAACAAGGCAGCCATTTAGGGATTTTTCTAATAATGAAATCAATACCCCCCCACACTTAAGATGTACATTGCCCTCAATGTACAAAGATAGATAGGAAAAAATAAATTTGCAATCGTAAGATAGGGGGAGAAGTGAAACTTCCTATATGATGAATTCCTCGAACTAGAGTTTTGGAGAGTAATCGATGCGAGAGTAGAGCAGGATACTCCGGCGGTGGTAGAGGTTCATTAGTCCATAAGTCCCGCGCCAAAAGAATATTATATCTAGTGGTAGCTATGGTCATGGTCGATCAAGACATGGCAATCGTGGAGAAACTTTCCTGATGGAGTTTGTAGTTCCTATGTGATGATGAGCTTAAGAGCTCTATATAACTGTGATAAAATCAGGATCTTTTTAGGGGATATTAGGAAGAATAATTACTCATAAAGAAATAACCGAAATTGATAATTAAAAATAAAATTCTAAAATCTAATAAAAAGTAGTTCTAATAAAAATTAAAAACTTAAAATAATAAATAAATGTTTTTAAACATCTTCATCGCTGGATGGTTCACGAGATGGGACTGGCGATGAGATGTGGAGGTGCTGACAAATCTGCTGTAGAGTAGCATCAATGTTGTCAAATCGTTGAAAACACTACTACTTGAATTGAGTGAGGCGCTCAGAGATGTCAGCATGTGAAGTTTCCGCATGAACTGGATGAGAGGGTGGTGGTGGCTGATACGGTGGGTCCTCGTGCTGTGGAAGGACATCATCAGGAATGTCCTCGTAGGCCTCCTACTCAATAGATTGGGTGAGACGATTTGAGGAGGGTAGGTTCCTCGACGCTTTTCGATCATCCTCATGCTCAGCATGCTCGATATGCCTTGTGGAGACATCTAGCCAATAAGGGTCAAGGTGCTCAATATTATTTCTTTAGGGTTTTTGCCCTTGCCATATATAACACCCTTTTAATTGGTATATCTTTTTTTTAAATGAATATTAATTCATTAAAATTAATCTGAACATAATAGTCATCATTAAAATAAATATAATAATGTTTAACCGAAAATTATAATTACATTAATTATATTAAAGATTTCGGTAAACTATATTTATTTAAACATATATACGAACCAAATTCATATACTAATGAAATTATGTTCTGATTATGTGTACAACATCCTTGCACGTATAGTATGTTCAACAATTTGATTGCCCAATTAAATTAATTCTATAATTAATTTAATTCATCTGACAATCAAAATACAATACCAACTATGTTTTACTCCGTTCATTTCAACCATAGGGTGTGACCTTATAGGTTCTTGTAACGTTAGCAGTAATATTAGAACGATTCTAATGTTACAAACAATGAGTGGCATCTAGTAATTCATCATTGCTACCTAAGTTACGAGAAGTCATGATTCGACATAACCTTTTGTGATTAACCTTTCATGCATTAATCCTTAAGTCCTATGTCTTTGGAATGGACACAAGTCATGGAATAGTCACACTTGCATAGTCCATCCCATGTTTCTTGATACCTTAAGTGAACTATGATACACAAATAAGTATGTCTCATATCAACTTTGAGCATGGCCATGCATTTCTAGTCTCACTCAATCAAGTGGCCTAAGATATTACTCCTATTATGTAGGAGGGACTTATCCTATATTGATCAACCATATCCCTCTACATAGATTGTGGTATATCCAACATCAGTCTTTATAGAACAACCAGTTACGATGTTCGTTTGACTATATCAAAATATACAACTCACGATGTTGGGATAATGATGATCTCAAGTATGAGGATCATATACATATTAATCACTATGAGTAATGTTGTGGCAATTACATAATAATCCAAGAAACATACTCATAGCAGGTTAGTCCAATATGTTGTTCTCTAACACACATATTCATGCATTGATTTTGACACTCCATATCAATGACAACTCTTTATCATCAATCAACTACATGTTAGTCTTAATTCATTATTGTTGTCCTAGCCAACAATAATACTTGACTAAGGATATTTTAAGAATAATCATATTATTCTCAAGTCGTTATTATAAAACAATTTATTTATGTACACAGAAAAGAAACTGAAATAAAAATGGCAACGCCTTATATCAATAAACATGATAAATCAAGTATGTTATTACAACCATCTCGTGATTGATCTTTGGGCATACTCTTACAATCTCCCACTGGCACTAAGACCAATCACTCATATATCTAATACCAAGTAACTTAGTGTGACGATCATGCTTCTGCTGTGTCAGAGGCTTGGTTAATGGATTAGCAATGTTATCATCTGTCGGTACTCTGCATATCTCTAGATCCCCTCGATCGATAATCTCTCGAATAAGATGGTAGCGCCTAAGTATATGTTTAGATCGCTGGTGAGATCTGGGTTCTTTAGCTTGTGCAATAGCTCCATTATTATCACATCGATGTTCTATAGCATCTGATATGCTAGGCACAACCCCTAGTTCAGTAATGAACTTCTTGATCCAAATAGCTTCTTTCGTTGCCTCACTAGCTGCAATATACTTGGCCTCTGTTGTAGAATCGGCTACTGTACTTTGCTTTGAACTCTTCCAGCTCGCAGCACCACCATTAAGGCAAAACACAAAACCTGATTGCGATCGAGAATCATCCTTGTCGATTTCAAAGCTGGCATCAGTATAACCTTTTACACTTAACTCTTCCTCACCTCCATATATTAGGAACGTATCCTTAGCTCTTCTCAAGTACTTAAGGATATTCTTGACTGTGGACCAGTGACTTTCACCGGGATCTAATTGGTACCTGCTCGTCATACTTAAGGCATATGAGACATCTGGACGGGTACATAACATGGCATACATGATAGATCCAATAGCAGAAGCATATGGAATTTTACTCATGCGTTCTCTCTCTTGTGGAGTTGAAGGACGCATTTCCTTCGAGAGTGAAATACCATGTCTCATAGGTAGGAATCCTTTCTTAGACTCTTCCATAATGAACCTTTTCAATACTTTATCTATATATGTACCTTGACTTAGACCTAGTAGTCGTGTTGATCTATCTCTATAGATCTTGACTCCTAAGATGTAAGTGGCTTCGCCCAAGTCCTTCATAGAAAAACAACTTCCTAACCAAGTCTTAATAGACTGTAAGGTAGGTATGTCATTGCCCATGATAAGTATGTCATCCACATACAGTACCAAGAATGTGATTATGCTCCCACTAACTTTCTTGTAAACACATGGCTCATCTTCATTTTTTATAAAACCAAACTCTTTGATTACATCGTTAAAACGAAGATTCCAACTTCGAGAAGCTTGCTTTAATCCATAAATGGATCTTTGTAACTTACATATCTTTCCAGCATCCTTTGGATTGACAAAACCTTCAGGTTGTGTCATGTACACATCCTCTTCAAGTTTCCCGTTAAGGAAAGCTGTTTTGACATCCATCTACTAGATTTCATAATCATGAAATGCAGCTATGGCGAGCAAGATCCTGATGGATTTAAACATAGCTATAGGAGAAAAAGTTTCATCATAGTCAACACCATGAATTTGACAAAAATCTTTAGCAACTAATCACCCCTTTTATGTTTGTACATTACCATCCATGTCCGTTTTCTTTTTGAAAACCCACTTGCACCCTATAGGTTTAACCCCTTCAGGTGGGTCAACCAAAGTCCATACTTGGTTTTCATACATGGAATCCATCTCAAATCTCATGGCCTCGAGCCATTTCTCAGAGTCTGGGCTCGCCACCGCTTCTTGATAAGTCCTAGGCTCATCTTGATCTATAAGAAGAATGTCACCATGCATTGTAATGAGAAATCCATATCTCTCAAGTGCATGGCGTTCTCTTAAAGATCTACGCGGTGGTTGTGCTTCTACACCAGTTACTTGTTCCTCAATTTCTTGTGGAATTTGCTATTATTCTATCTCTGGTTCAATGGTATCTTGTGATTCTCGAATTTTTTCAAGTTCAATCTTTCTCCCACTTCCTTTTCTAGAAACAAATTCTCTCTCTAGGAAGACACTAGTCCTAGCAACAAACACTTTGTTCTTAGTGGGATTAAAGAAATAATATCCTTTGGTTTCTTTTGGATACCCCACAAAGATACACCTTTCAGATTTGGGTTCAAGCTTAGTAGACATATGACGTTTAACATAAGCTTCGTAACCCCAAATTTTCATAAAAGACATGCTGGGACGTTTCCCAGTCCATATCTCATATGGCGTGTTTTAAACTGATTTAGATGGAACACGATTTAGTGTGTAAATAGCTATTTCAAGTGCATGTCCCCAAAAGGAAGTCGGTACATCAACATGACTCATCATGGATCGAACCATGTCTAATAAAGTTTAATTTTTTCGCTCAGAAACTCCATTCTATTGAGGAGTACCAGGAGGAGTAACTTGTGAGACAATCCCACATTCCTTCAAAAGATCATGAAACTCTAGGCTCAAATACTCTCCAACTTGATCAGATTGAAGTGTCTTAATAGTTTTGCCTAGTTGATTTTGTACTTCATTTTTGAATTTCTTGAACTTTTCAAGGGCCTTAGACTTATGGCGCATGAGATAAACATACCCATATCTACTGAAATCATCAGTGAAAGTAATGAAGTAGTGAAATCTACCTCTGGCTTGTGTATTTATTGGTCCACATACATCTGAATGTATTAAGCCCAATAAATCACTAGCTCGTTCACTTTTACCAGTAAAAGGAGATTTAGTCATTTTTCCTAATAAGCAAGATTCACATACTTCAAATTGTTCAAAAAAAAATGAATCCAAGAGACCATCTTTATGGAGTTTGGATATGCGTTTCTCACTTATGTGGCTCAAACGACAATGCCAAAGATAAGTTTGATTTGAGACATTTATTTTAGATCTCTTAGTATTTATGTTGTAAATGGGATTCATTTGATCTAAAATATAGAGGCCATTAATCAATTGTGCCGAACCATAGAAAAAATTATTGAGATAAAAGGAACAACAATTATTCTTAATTATTATCTTAAAACCAATTTTGTCTAAACAAGAAATTGAAATAATGTTTTTAGTCCAACTGGGCACAAAATAACAATCCTCTAAAATTAAACCAAGTCCACTAGGCAAAGATAAAGTATATGTTCCCACAGCTAATGTAGTAACTCTTGCTCCATTTCCAACTCGCAGGTCCACATCTCCTCTAGCCAAAGTCCTACTCCTTTGTAGACCCTATATAGAAGTACAAATATGAGAACCACAACCAGTATCTAATGCCCAAGAAGTAGTAGTTGATAAATTAATTTCAATAACATAAATACCTGAAGCAGACGTTCCGCTTGCTTTAGCCTTCTTGATTTCCTCAAGATAGACAGGGCAGTTCTGCTTCCAATGTCCAGTCACACCACAATGAAAACAGTTTCCTTCCTTAGACACCCTACCTTTTGGTTTCAGTGCAGCCTTTCCTTTTCCCAGATTGGGCTTACCTTTGCCCTTAGGCTTTATCGGGACTTTGGCCTTTCCCTTGCCCTTATTGTTACAGACCATCAGTATGGGCTTGGGTCCAACCTTTTTCATGTTGCCTTCAACAGTTCGTAACATGCTAAGAAATTGTGGCAGAGTCTTGTCAATTTCATTCATATTGAAATTGAGGACAAACTGGCTGTAGCTATCCGGCAACGATTGTAGAATAACATCAGTGGCCAACTCTTGGCCCAATGGAAACCCAAGCTTAGATAGGCTTTCAATATAACCAATCATCTTAAGGACATGAGGTCCTATTGGGCTTCCTTCAACCAGCTTACATTGGAATAGGGTCTTAAAGATATCGAACCTCTCTTACCTTACCTGCCCTTGATATAGTTCTTTCAAGTGCTCGATCATATCATAAGCAACCATATCCTCATATTGCTTTTGAAGCTCAGGATTCATAGTGGCAAGCATAAGACATCAAATGTCTACCATATCATTGAGATGCTGGCTTGATGATTCTAAAGAACAGCTCCCAAGGGTCGGTGGTTAGGAGGGACCGAATCGCTTCAACCAGTTAAACTTGTTCTACCGTAATCAACTTGATGCAGCGGCCCGTAATTAAAGGTCGGGCCTGGAGTATTTTGAATAGTTCTTCTTGGGGCTCGATGGGAAACCTCAGGAAAGGGTGACGAACTTTCGCGGTAGGACCCGAGGAAGATGACGCTCCCTTCTTTTTCTTTGAAGCAGGAACAACGGCCTTTTTACCACATAAAGATGACATGGTACCTGCGATTAGAATCATCAAGTCATCTTGATGAGTGGTCAAAGTAAAACAAAGACAAATTTTAAATAAAAATCATAATTTCAGGCCACAAGTACTAAAACTAACTAAAACAATAAGTTCAATGGCATACTTTTGTGGCACTAGCATAGTGATATGAGTAAAAATGGTAAATAATTTAATGGAAATATAAAGAGAATAAATTTATCACATGGCATGGGTTGTAATGGTAAATGACAAGAAGCAATTGAAAATTATGAATATTTATTTAGAAAAGTGAATAAGGCACTAGAGTTTCATAAAAATATGTCATGTGGAATGAATGATAACTAATCTAAAAGAAATGAAACTTGAATGATAGCATAGTGTGAGATGCATGAAGATTATAGCATTAAAAATGAGTGGAGTTAAAGGGAAAAGAGTGAACAAACGCTACAGAATAGAAGAATAATCGTCAGGAACGAAGTTCGAAGTGGCGCACGGGCGTGGCACGGAGGCCGTGTGGACTTACAGCGGCTAGGGTTAGGGTTTTTGAGTGGGGAAGACAATGAATAGTGTAGGGTATTTATAGATTTTGGGGCACATGGCCAGGTAACACACCCATGTTCCCCAATTTCAGCCCGTGTGATTCGTGAATTTTGAATTTGGGCACGTCTGACATTTAGTACACGCTCGTGTTCCTTGGGCGTGTGGGTGCACACGGCCATGTCGCACAGCCGTGTCTGGCGTTGTTCGCTTCTCCCACAGCCATGTATGTAGCCCCACGCCCATGTCAATCTAACAGGTTCGACCATGGGTGCTAGACACGGACGTGTCGCACACCCGTGTAGTTTTGGCAGGTTCGACCACAGCCATGTTGCACGGCCGTAGTGTTTTATCGTAGCCCGTGTTTTGGAAAATCGTTGTCTTGTTTTCACACTGCCCTAAGCATGCCTGTGCTCTTGGTCGTGTCTCTGTGGGAAACCTGTATTCAAGAGCTCCTTTAGTAAGTTAGGTGTTGAAGACTAAATTTTAAAAAAGTTAATACAGTTAGTGCTTGGGTTGCCTCCCGAGAAGCACTTATTTATAGTCTAAGCTCGACTTACCTCTCCATTGAATGGTCTTGGTGGTTCGAGAAGTTTATACTCCTCATGTAACACCCTAAACCCGACCTAGACATTATAGCCGAATCTCGTGCGTCACATCAAACCATTTTTCAAATTTGATCTTTCCTGTGAAAATCCATTATTGAATCTAAATTCCTTTATTATTATTAAACTAAAGTTCTCATCAAAATGTTTACCAATTTATTTGCCTTTGGTATATTACCTCATTTAAAATCACGGAAGCATTTTGAAAACTTTGTTGTTGGAAGCTCGTGTTCCTTAGAAAAATCATGCCATTTTGAAATCTCGAGTTTTCATGGGCTAGCAATTTAGTATAAGAAATCACAATCCAAATTAAAACTTAAAACCCACCAACGGCCTTATTACATAAATTAAAAACCCAAAATGAAATCTAATTGCAATTAAAAGAAACAGAAACAGTAGTGTGGCCATCTCCGAGTCCCTCACAGCTCCAAACCATTTAAACTTAGGGATTAGCTGCACAATTAGAAACGGGTTGAGTTTACGAAAACTCAGTGTCTAATCCCAATAACAAACAAACAGTGAATAACACGGTATCAATACAATCTGGGCCAAAGCCCTATTCATTCTCGACATATACTGGCCGAAGCCTTTCGTTTAACGGTTACTGGGCCGAAGCCTTTTCATAAATCATATCACTGGGCCGAAGCCTTTACTGTAAACGATATGGCCAATAGGCCCATTTCACTATCACATGAAATACCAATGAATGTATGCAAGCCCATTTGGAGAGACTACTCAACCCACTATCCGCTACTCTCCACCCGTACCAACCAATCTCTCCATGTGGGGAATAACTCAACCCACCCAACCAAACTCTCCACTGGCAGCATAGCTGCTTTATCATATAACTGGAGGCCTAGCCTCTTTTAATAATTGGGGCAAAGCCCTTTTTGATAAACTGGGGCAAAGCCCTTTTCGGTAAACTAGGGCAAAGCCCTTTTTGGTAAACTAGGGTATAGCCCTTTTAGCACTTCCCCCATTTATAAAACCCAACCCATGCAACATGTCATGTATGAAGAATGTCATGCCCATATTTGAATAAAAAAATCACAGTCAAGTCATTCATATCACCAACATATATTCACAATCAAATCCGTCAACCATACAGTCCAAGTCAGTCACTTGCCCACAAGCGCAAAACAGTCATTTAACACCCTAAGGGCAAAATGGTAATTATACCCCACAAGGGTATCTCGGTAATTCTACCTTACTGGGGTATTTCGGTATTTCTACCCTACAAGGGTATTTCGGTAATTCTACCCTATAGGGGTATTTCAGTAATTCTACCCTACAGGGGTATTTCGGTAGTTCTACCCTACAAGGTTATTTTAGTAATTCTACCCTACAGGGGTATTTCGGTAATTCTACTGTACATGGGTATTTCAGTAATTCTACCCTACAGGGGTATTTCGATATTTTACAAATCAAGAGTATTTTGATAAGTTCATAAATTAGGGGTATTTTGGTAATTTTACAAGCTAGGGGTGTTTTGGTAATTTTACAAACTAGGGGTATTTTAGTAATTTTACAAACCAGGGGTATTTTGGTATTTTAGTAATTTTGTAAATCGAGGGTAAAATGGTAATTCTATAAATTCAGGGTAAAACGGTAATTCTATAAATTGAGGGTAAAACGGTAATTCTGTAAATCGAGGGTAAAATGGTAATTCTCTAAATCGAGGGTAAAACGGTAATTTTGTAAATCGAGGGTAAAACAGTAATTTTACAAATTGAGGGCATTTCAATAATTTGGTAAACTAAAGTATTCTAAACAGGGATAACAATACGAATGGGCCTAAAGCCTATTCTCGGCCCAAATGGGCCCACACGCCCGTGTGGCCCTTTTAGCCCAAATCTAGCCACAATACGAGATTCAACTAGCCTAATCCAATTTTTACTACACAATCAAACAACTTATCCAATTGGGCCTGTAGGCCCGTTGGGCCCACATGACCCCTTTAGACCCATCGCGGCCCTAGCCATCTTATAGCTAGAGTAGTGAGAAATACACACCTGATTGGCGACTGGTGTTAATCCACGCTCCGAGCACTCTTAGCCGACGCCCAACCCAAACGAGCAAGCCATAAAGCGAAAGGGGCCAGCCAAGAAAGGTACCTTTACTCTCCTCATGGTTCTCTCTATTTAAAGCCAGCTTCGCATCCCCTCTTATGTTAGCTTCCCAATGTGGGATCCCTCCAACATCAGAGTTTAAATTCAACACCAACTCTTGCCGACCCCTGTTAGCAAAATAAATGCTCTTTGATTGCCATGAGTTTCGAACCCTGGACCTCCTTGCCAACTTTATAACGCCACCTTGCCACTTCACCACAAGCTTTTTTTGTGTCATATTTTATCCCCAATTAATTATAAGGTCTAAAGGCCAAAGTCCAGGTTCCCTTAAAAAAAACCAAAATAAATTGCAAGAGCCAAGGTTGAACCCAGGCTCCCATACAACCTTAATTACGCCACAACCACTAGACCACATGCTTTCTTGTGTCATTTATTTAACACTATAATTTAAAAGGCCCTCATCTAAGCATCCAGGTTTTTTTCACTTAATACCAAAATTTTTCCTAAAGCCCAGGTTTGAACCCAAGATTTCTCCAACACTTCTTAGGGCCATTAACCACTAAAGCAGACATTTAATTGTGTCATTTCATTGCACAATTAAATATCTAAATACAACCTCCTTACGGACCCACACTCAAGGCCTAATACTTCAAAGCCCAAATTCAGGGTGTTACAATTCTACCCCCTTAAAGAAATTTCATCCTCGAAATTTCCCACTCTCAGACTACACCATCACACTTCCGCTATGCACTCTGATACTAATAATACTAACATACACCCAAAACATTTATCCATCGCAACGGAGAGATTTCACATGCGAACAATTTCTATATTTCTAGAACACACACCAAATAAATACTAAATCTAAATTGAAGCATTACAGTTTACTCTAACTAGAGAGTTCCAGTATAGTGCTACTATCTATAGTAGTTTCTCAATATAGCCTTTCAATCTATAACAGTAAACAGAGTTAGAGAACTTAGCGATTTGGTGCCGGAGACTCAGTGTGCCACACTTCTAATAACATCTTTTCAGAAACAAGTCAAGTTTTGTTGATAAATTTCAAAAAAAAATTTTAGAAAAACCCCAATTTCAGAAAAAGAAAAGAAAAAAATAACAATAATTTTCATCTACCTATACCACAGCCGAGTTTTGTAACCTGGCTCTAATACCATTAAATGTAACACCCCAAACCCGGCCTAGACGTAATGGCAGAAGCTGGTGCGTCACATCAAACCATTTTTCAAATTTGATCTTTCCGGTGAAAATCCATTACTAAATCTAAATTCCTTTATTATTATTAAACTAAAGTTCTCATCAAAACGTTTACAGATTTGTTTGCCTTTGGTATATTACCTCATTTAAAATCGCGGAAGTATTTTGAAAACTTTGTTGTTGGAAGCTCGTGCTCCTTAGAAAAATCATGCCATTTTGAAATCTCGAGTTTTCCTGGACTAGTAGTTTAGTATAAGAAATCACAATCCAAATTAAAACTTAAAACCCACCAACAGCCTTATTACATAAATTAAAAACTCAAAACGAAATCTAATTGCAATTAAAAGAAACAAAAACAGTAGTGTGGCCATCTCCGAGTCCCTCGCAGCTCCAAACCATCTAAGCTTAGGGATTACCTGCACAGTTAGAAACGGGGTGAGTTTACGAATACTCAGTGTGTAATCCCAATAACAAAAAAATAGTGAATAACATAGTATCAGTACAATCTGGGCCAAAGCCTTATTCATTCTCGACATATACTGGGCCGAAGCCTTTCGTTTAACGGTTACTGTGCCGAAGCCCTTTCATAAATCATATCACTGGGCTGAAGCCTTTACTGTAAACGATATGGCCCATAGGCCCATTTCACTGTCACATGAAATACCAATAAATGTATGCAAGCCCGTTTGGGGAGACTACTCAATCCGCCATCCGCTACTCTCCACCCGTACCAGCCAATCTCTCCATGTGGAGAATAACTCAACCCACCCAACCAAACTCTCCACTGGCAGCATAGCTGCTTTATCATATAACTGGAGGCCTAGCCTCTTTTAATAACTGGGGCAAAGCCCTTATTGATAAACTGGGGCAAAGCCCTTTTCGTAAACTGGGGCAAAACCCTTTTCGGTAAACTGGGGCATAGCCCTTTTAGCACTTCCTCCATTATGAAACCCAACCCATACAACATGTCATGTATGCAGAATGTCATGCCCATATTTGAATCAAACAATCACAGTCAAGTCATTCATATCACCAACATATATTCATAATCAAATCCGTCAACCACTCAGTCAAAGTTAGTCACTTGCCCACAAGGGCAAAGCTGTCATTTAACACCCTAGGGGCAAAATGGTAATTATACCCCATAAGGGTATCTCGGTAATTCTACCCTACAGGGGTATTTCGGTATTTTTACCCTACAAGGGTATTTCGGTAATTCTACCCTACAGGGGTATTTTAGTAATTCTACCCTACAGAGGTATTTCGATAATTCTACCCTACAGGGTTATTTCAGTAATTCTACCCTACAGGGGTATTTCGGTAATTCTACCCTTTAGGGGTATTTCGGTATTCTACCCTACAGGGGTATTTCGATATTTTACAAATCAGGGTTATTTTAGAAATTTTACAAGCCAGGGGTATTTTGGTAATTTTACAAACTAGGGGTATTTTAGTAATTTTACAAACCAGGGGTATTTTGGTAATTTTACCGATCGAGGATATTTTGGTAATTTTGTAAACCAAGGGTATTTTAGTAATTTTGTAAATCGAGGGTAAAATGGTAATTCTGTAAATCGAGGGTAAAATGGTAATTCTATAAATCGAGGGTAAAACGATAATTCTATAAATCGAGGGCAAAATGGTAATTCTATAAATCGAGGGTAAAATGGTAATTCTATAAATCGAGGGTAAAATGGTAATTCTATAAATCGAGGGTAAAACGATAATTCTGTAAATCGAGGGTAAAACGGTAATTTTACAAATTGAGGGCATTTCAATAATTTGGTAAAACGCTCTTGTGGCCCTTTTAGCCCAAATCTGCCACAAATATGAGATTCACCTAGCGTAGTCCAATATTTACTACACAATCAAAAAACTTATCCAATTGGGCCCGTAGGCCCATTGGGCCCACATGACCCCTTTCGGCCCATCGCGGCCCGAAGTAGCCATCCTATAGCTAGAGTAGTCAGAAATACACACCTGATTGGCGACTGGTGTTAATCCACACTCCGAGCACTCTTAGCCGACGCCCAACCCAAACGAGCACGTCATTAAGCGAAAGGGATCAGCCAAGAAAGGTACCTTTACTCTCCTCATGGTTCTCTCTATTTAAAGCCAGCTTCGCATCCCCTCTTATGTTAGCTTCCCAATGTGGGATCCCTCTAACATCAGAGTTTAAATTCAACACCAACTCTTGTCGCCCCCTGTTAGCAAAATAAATGCTCTTTCATTGCCATGAGTTTCGAACCCTGGACCTCTTTGCCAACGCTATGACGCCACCTTGCCACTTCACCACAGGCTTTTTTTGTGTCATATTTTATCCCCAATTAATTATAAGGTCTAAAGGCTAAAGTCCAGGTTCCCTTAAAAAAAACCAAAATAAATTGCAAGAGCCAAGGCTTGAACCCAGGCTCCCATACAACCTTAATTACGCCACAACCACTAGACCACATGCTTCCTTGTGTCATTTATTTAACACAATAATTTAAAAGGCCCTCATCTAAGCATCTAGGTTTTTTTCACTTAATACCAAAATTTTTCCTAAAGCCCAGGTTTGAACCCAAGATTTCTCCAACACTTCTCAGGGCTATTAACCACTAAACAGACATTTAATTGTGTCAGTTCATTGCACAATTAAATATCTAAATACAATCTCCTTACGGACCCACACTTAAGGCCCAATACTTCTAGGCCCAAATTCGGGGTGTTGCAATTCTACCTCCTTAAAGAAATTTCATCCTCGAAATTTCCCACCCTCAGACTACACCATCACACTTCCGCTGTGCACTCTGATACTAATAATACTAACATACACCCAAAACATTAGTGGATAGATTTCACATGCAAACAATTTCTACCTTTCCAGAACACACACCAAATAAATACTAAATCTAAATTGAAGCATTACAGTTTACTCTAACTAGAGAGTTCCAGTATAGTGCTACTATCTATAGTAGTTTCTCAATATAGCCTTTCAATCTATAACAGTAAACAGAGTTAGAGAACTTAAACCTCATTCCTACTATCATTCTCATCAAAAGAAGGTTTTAAACGGGAGTTGTTTACCTTAAAAGTGCCGAATTTGGGATGACTCACCTCGACTATACCAAATGGGAAAATGCTGATTACCGTAAGAGGGATTTTTCATTCGGTGTGGTAGTGACAATGTGGGGATCTGCAACATCTAATAAGACTCTATCTCCAACCTTAAGTTGATTTGGAAAGGTATTGAGCTCGTCTTGGCATAGTTTTGGTTTATCGTGTGTTCTCGGTTTATGCGTCCGCCATTCATCCAGCTCCTCGATTTATAACCTTCGATCTTCATGAATAGGTCCTCTACCATTTCTTGAGAATGGTTAATGTACTTCCTTCAGACTCATTTCCTGCAAAGTAGGTTGTGCCATATTGTCAGTTTTAGTAGGATGGGTTAAACGATCACCTTCATTTTCCTATGTGTTGCCAGAATTGCGAGCTTGAAGGGTGATTTTTTCGTCTCCCACACGGAGTGTGAGTTCACCTGTGCCAACATCAATGATCGTTTTAGCAGTTGCTAAAAAGGGCCTTCCTAGAATTAAAGGAGTGTTGCTATCCTCTTCTATGTCTAGAACAATGAAGTCCATGGGAAATATAAAGTTATCGATTTTAACTGGCACATCTTCAATAATACCCCTAGGAAATCTTATAGTTTTATCTGCTAATTGAATGCTCATCCTAGTCTATTTGGGTTTCCCAATACCTAATTGTTTGAACATTTTGTAGGGCATGACGTTAATACTAGCCCCTAAATCAGCTAATGCATTATTAACATCTAAACTACCAATTAAGCAAGGAATTGGAAAACTCCCTGGATCTTTTAATTTGTTCGATAGATTCTTTTGCAGAATAGCTGAGCAAACTGCATTTAGCTCCACATGCAATGCCTCGTCCAACTTTCGCTTATTTGTTAAAAACTCCTTTAAAAATTTCATTGCGTTTGGCATCTTCGATCGAGCTTCAATAAATGGTAAGTTAATATGTAATTTTTTTAAGTGTTTAAGGAATTTACCAAATTGTTCATCTGAGCGGTCTTTCCATGTCGCGTTAAGGTATGGCACATGAGGTTTATATTCGACATTCACTGATTTGTTTTTATTATGACCTACCTCACCTTGGCCTCTGCTTACCATAGTTTCTTGCCTCGGTTCTAGCTCAGGCTCAACGAATCCTTCTTCATCTTGAACATTAATCACGTTGAGTTGTTCCCTTACATTGGGTTCAGTATTACTTGGCAAGCTACCTTGTAGTCGTTCAGAGATTAGTTTCGAAAGCTGGCCTATCTGAGTTTTGAGCCCTTGGATCGGCGCTTGTTGATTTTTAAATGCTACCTCGGTGTTTTGGAAATGAGTTTCTGACACTGATATAAACTTTGAGAGCATCTCTTCAAGGTTCAGCTTCTTTTCCTGTTGGTAAGGTGGTTGTTGGTAGCCTGAAGGTGGTCTCTGATTTCCTTGGCCTCCCCATGAGAAATTTGGGTGGTTCCTCCAACCTGCATTATAAGTGTTACTATATGGATTATTTTGAAGTCGAGGATTATTACCCATGTAATTTAACTGCTAATTATCCATGTTGTGGCCACAAGGTTGGTATTCTGAATGGCTTGTTCCACCTCCACTTGCTTCGCATTGCATTACTGGGTGAACCTGTGAAAAACTAAGAAAACCATCAATTTTCTTATTCAAGAGTTCTACCTGATTAGAGAGCATAGTGACCAAATCGAGATTATAAACACCGGCTGTTTTCGTTGGTTTTGTCCTCATCACTTGCCACTGATAGTTATTCAGTGACATCTCCTCCATAAACTCATAAGCATCTTCAAGTGTTTTATTATTGATGGTTCTGCCAGTAGCTGCATCAACCATTTGCCGAGTTGAAGGATTCAAGCCGTTATGGAACTTTTGAACCTGAAGCCAAAGTGGTAACCCATGGTGAGGGCACCTTCTCAGTAAGTCCTTGTATCTCTCCCATGCATCATAAAGAGTTTCTAAGTCCATCTGTACAAATGAAGAGATATCATTACGTAATTTAGTCATTTTAGCCGGCGGGAAATATTTTAATAGAAATTTTTCAGTCATTTGTTCCCAAGTAGTGATTGACCCTCATGGTAATGAGTTCAATCACTGTTTAGCTTTGTTCCTCAATGAAAAAGGGAATAACCGAAGACGAATGGCATCATCGGAAACACCATTAATTTTAAATGTATCGCATAGTTCCAAAAAGTTTGCTAAGTGAGCATTGGGATCCTCATCCTGCAAACCATCAAACTGAACAAATTGCTGTATCATTTGAATAGTGTTAGGTTTTAGTTCAAAAGTATTCATAGCTACAGCAGATCTAACTATGCTCGATTCAGTTCCTGTTAAAGAAAGTTTAGCATAATCATACATAGTGCGTGGAGCAGGATTTTGATTAACCGCAATTGCAGGAGGTAGCTAATTGTCTTGGTTTTCAACCATCTCTTCTGTTGGGGGTTGAGTATCATCCTCTTACTCGTTCTCTGTGTATCTCAAGCTTCACCTTATTTCTCTTTGGTTTCTGCGAACTGTGCGATCAATTTCTTCGTCAAAAAGTAGTGGTCTTGACGGGTTTCTTCTAGTCATAAGCTATAAAAAAACCTGCGAAGAGAAAGAAAAAGTAAATTAATAAAGAATAATAATAAATAAAAATTAAATTGCAAGAAAAATAAATGGCTAAAGTAATAAAAATTGAGCGTTCCTAATATCTTAGTTCCCCGGCAACGGCGCCAAAAACTTGATCGCGTGATTTCGTGATAGGTTTTAAATATTTATAATTAATTGTTCTTGAAACTAACTATTAGCGCGATGTAGGCAAGTGTACCTATCGAACAATAGTATAGTTTTAGCATGACCTGATTATCGAACCCAAAGGAACTAAAAGTACTAGTAATGACTGTCTTTTTATTATCTAGCCTAAGAATAAGGTGGTTTTGTTTTAACTAACTAATTAACTAATCTAAGAATTTACAAAGAATGGAATTGAGGGATTACTTTTGGAAAACAATTGAATTAAGACAATACCTAAGGAAACATCCACCTAGACTGTACTTGTTATTCTGGCTCCGAATCAGACTATTTATTCATTTAACTTGTTCCGTAAAGATTCCTAAGTTATGCTATTATCCCTATTCAAGACTAATAACGTCTAATCCTTAGATTGAATAATTGAGACTTTTCTCTAATTAACACCCTAGGGTTGCATTTACTCGATCTATGGATCCCCTTATTAGGTTTCACCCTAATCCGGCAAAATCTTGTCACCCTATGTCTAGGCGCGCAAACAACTCCGCTTAATTATGACAAATGTACTATTAGACAGGGTCTATTCCTCCTTTGAATAAGAGCTTATCTTGAATCAGTATCCTGGGATATCAAAACAAGAACTAAGAACACATAATTAAGAACAAGTTAATTTTATTTCACAATTTAGAAAATAATAAGATTCGTCTTAGGTTTCATTCCCCATAGGTATTTAGGGAATTTAGTTCATAACTAAAAAGGAAAACATCTAAGAAGAATAACGAATACAAAACATAAAGAAAACCCAAAACTCCTGAAGGGAAATTGAGGGGAGATCTTCAGTCTTGATGGTGACTCCGGCTTTTGAGATGGATCAATCTGCTTCCTTTGAGTAATTCTTTCCTTCATCTTTGTGTGCCCCTATTTCTTCCTCCGCTAGGGTGTATTTATAGGCTTTGGAATGCCTAAGAGCCCTCAAAATTAGCCTTTTTCGAATTGGACTCAACTTGCGCTCGGTAGGGACATGCCCTTGTGACACGCTCGTGTGCGATTACTTCAGGCCGTGCTCGAGCCTGCCAAATTGACATGGCCGTGTGGTTTACCCGTGTGAGGAGGTCCAGGCCATTTTGATTTTGTTCTTCGTCCCATTTTCTCTATTTTTGGCCCGTTTCTCGTTCCTTTCTCTCTCTTATGCTCTCCTAAGTGTAAAACATGAAATTGAAGAATTAAGAGCATCGAATTCACCAATTCTAATGGGAAATCATCCATAAAATGCGTTAAACATGGGGTAAAAAATATGTATAAATTACGGTTTATCATGCATGCGTAAATAATTAGGTTTACAACCCAGTAATCAATATGAACCATATCTCATGGCCATATACAAAATGAATCATCAAATCATTATAAAGACAACACACTTGGCCAGATTAATATGAAACATAATCAAAAAGACCAAGTCTCTTATACATGCCATACTCAAAATGTTGAGACTAACTATACCCAAATGCCCAGTTGATTGTGTGATCAAATCTGTGATGTCCTTCGATCCTCGAGCTAGCTTGGCGATACTATAAGAAAATGGAAAGGAGAGGGGAGTAAGCTTAATGCTTAGTAAGTTCACATGTAAATAAATAGCACTATCATCATGAATATTGTACAATTAATGTAACATAGTTTACATATATGTCATGATAGCTTCATAGGCATAACTTACTCATTTTCAATCTTACCAATAGTTCATGACATACCGAGCTCATTCATATGAGTGTTTCGTACATACCTGTTCCAACTCGTAACACATTCTCATAATTCCTCATCATTGACTTACTTGTCGAATAACTCACTGATTTACCCGTTGAACACTTGGAATACCATCGAATACGCGGAAAGTTTTCACAAAATGCTTCATAGTAGCCACATGCTACCTCATATCACATATCACACATTGCTCGCTCTTCACCTAATCATGGCACTACTTACACAAGCTAACAGTCAGGACGTAACTACAGGGGCTGTTCACATAAGCTGACAGGTACCCGCAACACATGCCAGGCTACCTATCCACCGGTAGGACATACATGACTAGTACCCGGATTCACATAGTCATATATACTCATAATCTCAAGAGCTCATAATCACATAGTTCCTAGTGACATGTCACTCGTATCCTAATCTATTCCTAAGGTTCAAACGGGGCTTTCTCGATGTCACATATTCATCGAACCCTTTTGCAATGTCATGCTCATATACTATAACGTCGTTCATAAACTCGCCATAACAATTAAACATAGAGACTCATACATTAATAAAACATTAAAACATGATATAACATTGCATTATTTACACATGAACTTACCTCAGTAACAAAATATGGCTAATTATTCGATTTAGTCCACAACGTTGTTCATTCCTCGATTTAGGTTTGGCCTCCGTTTTTCTTGATCTATAATAGCAAATTTCACTTATTTAATTATCGCATTGTTCAAAACAGCCAATAAATCATACTTTGGTAAAATTATAATTTTATCCCTAAACTTTCACATAATTACAAATTAGCCTCTAGGCTCGTAAAATGAAATGTGTTCATTTTATTTGTTACACAAGCCTAACTGAACTTATGTCATACTTATAACAACCAACATTTTCTTTCAAATAAAATTTTTACCACCCATGTTACCACTTTTACGAAAAGGTCCTTTTTAGGTGTTTTCATGAAAAACCCCTTAGTAAAAGATGTTGATCATACATCAGACTTTCATATTACTCCATCAAATATCAAAGTAAATGCATGTCACACATGGGTAAGTTTTTGATCATGAACCCTAGCTCAAAATAATTGTAGAAATAGCTAGATCGATTGATAACAAATTAAAAAATACAAATTCTTTCAAAATTTTCCTATTCATGCCCATTTTTTTCCATAAAAATAGAAATTGGACAAATTGCTATTTAAGGACCTCTAATTAATAATCCATGGCAATGTAATGCTTAAAGCTTTTAGAACTCACATTTTGCAACCTTTGTAATTTAGTCCTAAATGTCAAATTGGACACTTTATTAATAACAATTCTTCATTAAATTTTCACAGAAGCATGCAATCATATCATAAACCTCATAATAATCATAAAATAATTATTTCTACTTTGGATTTATGGTCTCGAAACCACTGTTTTGACTAGACCCTAATTTGGGATGTTACAACTCTCCCCCCATTAGGAATTTTCGTCCCCGAAAATCTTACCGGTGAAAAGGTTTGGGTATTGGTTTCTTATGTTTTCTTCTGTCTCCCATGTAGCCTCTTCAACCCATGTCTTTGCCATAATACTTTCACAAGGGCAATACTTTTGTTTCTTAATTGTTTGACTTCCTGAGCCAAAATCTTAACCGGCTCTTTGCCATAAGTCATATCCGGTCCAATCTCAACCTCTGTCGGTGAAATCACATGAGAAGGATCAGATCGGTATCAGCGCAACATAGACACATGGAACAAGTCATGAATTCTTTCCAACTCAAATTGCAAGGCCAACCGATATGCTACTGGCCCTATCCTTTTTGTAATCTCATACGGTCCAATAAAGTGTGGACTTAATTTGCCCTTCCAGCCAAACCTCAAGACTTAATTCCAAGGAGGTACTTTCAAGAATACCTCATCACTGACTGGAAACTCAATCTCTTTTCGTTTCAAGTCTGCATAGAATTTCTGTCTATCCGAAGTAGCTTTCAAACAATCATGAATTACCTTCACTTTTTCTTCAGTTTCTCTGACTAAATCAATTCCATGAATCAGATTCTCTTTGAATTCAGTCCAATACAAGGGTGTTTGGTACTTACACTAATACAATACCTCATAAGGCGCCATTTTTAAACATGATTAAAAACTATTATTGTAGGCAAATGCAACCAATGGTAAATACTTTTCCCAACTACCTTGGAAGTCAAGAACGCAACACCGTAACATATCTTCAACAATCTAAATTACCATTTCGGATTGAACGTTAGTTTGCGGATGGAAAGCGGTACTAAAATTCAATTTCGTACCCACCGCTTCTTGTAACTTTTCCAAAACTGTGAAGTGAACCTCAGGTCTCTATCCGATATAACTGACAAGGGCACTCCGTGAAATCTCACAATTTCAGAAATATACAATTTGGCTAAATTATCAAGTGAAAAGTTGGTACGCACCTGTATAAAATTAGCCAACTTTGTCAATCGATCTACAACAACCCATACAACATCTTTCTTTCTCAGTGTCAAAGGCAGACCCGTCACAAAGTCCATAGTAATACGATTCCATTTCCACTCGGGAACCATTACAACCTGAAGGAAACCTGAAGGTACTTTGTGTTCAGCTTTCACCTACTGACAAATTAAACATTTAGAAACAAACTCTGAAATGTCTCTTTTCATTCACGACCACCAATGCATTTTCTTCAAGTTATTATACGTATTCGTATTACCTAGATGAACAGATAAACTACTACTATGTGCCTCATACAAAATCTTTTGAATCAATTTGGTATCTTTAGGAACACAGATCCTATCTCGGAACATCAAACACCCATCGAAACTAATCCAAAAATCTGATTCCCTACCCGATTCACATTGGACTCTTTTGGCTTGCAAATCACCATCACTTTTTTGAGCTTCATAAATCTCTTGAAGAAACATCGGTCTACCTCTTAACTTAGCTAGACCCGAACCATCATCTGATAAGGCCAACTAAGTGTTCATAGCTCTCAAAGCAAATAATGACTTCCTACTCAAAGCATCAACGACTATGTTTGCCTTTCCCTGATGGTAGTCAATCACTAACTCGTAATCTTTTAACAACTCCAACCATCTCCTTTGTCGTAGGTTCAAATCTTTTTGAGTCATCAAGTACTTTAGACTTTTATGGTCAATATACATACGACATTTCTCACCATACAAATGATGTCTCCAAATTTTCAACTCAAACACAATGGAAACCAATTCCAAATTGTGTGTCGGATAATTCTTGTCATGCGGTTTCAGCTGCCTCGAGGCATAAGCTATTACTCTACCTTCTTGCATAAGTACACAACCCAATCCATTCAAGGATGCATCACTATAAACCACAAATTCTTTTCCTGATTCAGGTTGTACTAAAATTGGAGCCTCAGTCAACAATACCTTTAGTTTCTCAAAACTCTGTTGGCATTTGTCCGTCCATTCGAACTTGACATCTTTCTATAACAACCTCGTCATCGGAGTAGTAATCATGGAAAATCCTTTAACAAATCGTCTGTAATAGCCGGCTAAGTCTAGAAAGCATTTAACCTCTGACATATTCCTCGTCGGTTTCCATTCAACAATAGTCGAAATCTTACTCGAGTCAACTCTAATACCATCACCCGAAATAATGTTGCCCCAAAAATCTGACTTCTCGAAGCAAAAATTCGCTTTTACCAAACTTAGCATACAACTGTTTGTCTTTTAAAGTTTGTAAAACCGTTCTCAAGTGCTCGGTATGCTCGGTCTCATCACGAGAATAAATCAGTATATCATCAATAAAACAACAACAAATTTATCCATGTACGGTCTAAAAATTTGGTTCATTAAATCCATAAATATAGCGGGAGCATTCATTAAACCGAATGGCATAACCAAAAATTCATAGTGACCATACCTCTTCTGAAAAGTAGTTTTCGACACATCCGAGTCTTTAACTCTCAACTGGTAGTAACCGGAGCTCAAGTCAATCTTGGAAAATACTGTGGCTCCCTTCAATTGGTCAAACAGTCATCGATTCTTGGCAAGGGATACTTGTTCTTTATGGTTACCTTATTAAGCTACCGGTAATTTATACATAGTCTCATTGAACCATCCTTCTTCTTCACAAATAGCACCGGTGCGCCCCACGGAGAATAACTATGTCTCGCAAAACCTTTATCCGTTAATTCTTGCAAATGAACTTTCAACTCCTTTAACTCCGTAGGACCCATCCTATATGGAGAAATCAAAATAGTTGCAGTACCAGGAATTAACTTAATACCAAACTTAACTTCCTTAATTGGAGGCAATCCGGGCAACTCTTCCGGAAACACATTTGGATATTCGCATACTACTAGTACTGACTCAATTTTCAACTCAGACTCTTTTGTATTCAACACAAAGGCAAGATAAGCTTCACAACCCTTTCCCATACATTTTTGAGCAGTCTTAGAAGTAATCACTATAGGCAAGCTATCCGATTCATCTTATTCAACCCGAAGAATATCCCTAGTTTCACATTTCACTCCAATAAAATTTATTCCACAATTTACTATCATATGGTGAGTAGTTAACTAATCCATACCAAGTATTATATCAAATTCATCAAACGGCAAAAGCATAAGATTAGTCGGAAAACAATAACCTCTAATCATTAAAGGAAAATTCTTTCATACTTTGTCAACTAACACATACTTGCCTAGACGGTTTGACACTTTTATCACAAATTTTGTAGACTCAACAGGCATATTCATGCTAGACACCAATCTCACACAAACATACGAATGGGTAGATCCCGGATCAATCAAAGCAACAACAGAAGTATCATGAAGAGAGAAAGTACCCATAATCACATCAGGAGATGAAGCCTCTTCGTGAACACGAATGGCATAAGTGCTCACAGGTGCTCTACCCTCAATCTTCATAGCCAGATCTCTAGGTTCACTCTTGCTACTCGCTCCATTTCCCGAATTTTTCTCTGGCCTCCCTCTAGAAGCTATATTACCAAATCTTGCACTCTGAAATTTCTCTTTCTCAGCCGTCACAGAACAATCCTTGATAAAATGATCATGTGATCCACACTTGAAACATGCCCGATTATTCATCCAACACTTACTGGGGTGACATCTACCACACTGTTAACACTCGAATCTATTAGGTCGAGCATTACCTACACTCGCTATCGAAGTAGTCTGAGCCTTATGACCCGAATACTGTTTTCCATGGTTTCTGTTCGAAAGCACTTGATCGAGTATTAAACTCTTTTGATTTCCTAGATGAGGACTGAAATGACTTACCCATCTGTCTCTTCTTCAAATCTCGAGACTCTAACTCAACTTTCCTTTTCACTTTAGCTAATTCCTTGGCCTTACAAGCTCTTTCTACGAGCACAACTGTAACACTCCTAACACGTATCCGTCACCGGACTAGGGTTAAAGGAGTACCAGACGAATCAGAACATTTAACTTTTATTTCATAAACATCAAAGCATCAGAGATCAACATCAATATAGAGTCCCTTATAAAGGTCTTCAAGACCTAAAACATGCGTCAAGACGAAACCAAAGACATACAAAATTTTCCCAAAACTTAAACATTTTTCAAAGAAGTACAGGTTACACGCTCGTGTATACAGGTGGTGTGCCTTACATGGCATTAGACACGCCCATGTGTCTAGGCCGTGTCAAAACAGGGCATACATACTGACTTACTCACACAGCCACAAGAAACGCATGTGTGCCTTGGCTGTGGTCGAAACTGACTTGGGCCACACGACTAGCCACACACCCGTGTGCCTTGGCCGTGCCCGGGCTTGACTTACAAATTGTAGGGTACCCCAGAGGACACACGACCGTGCCACATAACCGTGTGTCATACACGGCTGAGATACACACCCATATGGACAAACATAGGTCATTTGAATAGCCAATTTGCCACCCCAATTTGGGTCAACCTACAAACACCAAACCAAACAAATATGCACAATCGTTTTAGCCAATATCTATACCAAATCATACATAATTCATGTTATACATTATCAATCATTTCAATTCTGAATTCATCAATCAATTCATAACAAAACTTAAACTAAAATCATACCTAAACATATGATCAACACATTATCCGATCTCATATTTAAAACTTACGAAAATTCTCATCATTTACAGTTTCTTGTATCCATACATAAACACACCAAATATATCATATTGACTCACATTTCATATACCAAAAACCATATCATAATCATATCCATACCAAGCCATATCACATGACTAAATATATACATCACAAAACATAATATAAACACTTCTAGCCTATACATGCCATCCTTCAATATATACATTTTCAAAAGTACCAAAATAAGGTTCGATAGTGTGGTGACGATCCTCGACAATCCCTGAGCTCACAATAGCTTCGATATCTATGAAACAATGTAATCACACACAAAATAAGCTTTCAAAATTTTAGTAAGCCATATAGAAATAAACATGTCAGTCAAAGCAAATAAGTATCATCAAATCGTTTATACTTTGTATACCAATGCTTACACAAATCTCATATTCAAATACTTACCTTTCATTCTCAAATAGGCTATACAAAGTAAACATACCTGAATCTAATATGATTTCACAAAGTTATTCATTTTCTCAGAATGCCCGTTTGAACCATTCGGAAACGTAAGGATACGCGGATAGCTCAGAGAACATATACAATGCCAACGTCCCAGACGTGGTCTAACATGTAATCAAACATTGATGCCACTGTTCCAGATAGGGTCTTACATGAAATCAGATACGACGTTGATGTCTCAGACATGGTCTTACACGTAAAATAGAAGTTGATGCCAACGTCCCAGATGTGGTCTTACACGAAATTCCATAACAAAATCCTATGTCATGACATATGTATCCTAACTATTCCTAAGGTTCATACGGGGCTCTTCAGACGTTGGAACTTTGTCGATACTTTCTCAGATAGTAAATATTTAGCTCGTACATTCATTCATCACAATTCAATATCAAATGAATAATAATAATTCAAGTTAAACAAGCTTATTTGTATATCGACTTACCTCGTACGGATTCAGATAAATTGAATCGGTTACTCAATGACTTTCGACTTTCTTTGATCTAATTCCATATTCTTTAGTTCCCAATCTAAATCAATTCAAATTTAACTTATTCACTCACACATTCATTCAAAACAATCCATATACACACAATTAGGGCATTTTTGCAAACTAGCCCTCATATTTTCACATTTTGACATTTTAGTCCCTAATTCACAAAATCACAAAATACACATAATTTGCTTGTACACAAGCTTAGCTAAATTTTCATAGCTCTCATAGAAGTCCATACATTTCATTTATTTCACTTTTTAGTCCCTCAAAATAACATTTTTACAATTTATCCCAAATTACTCAATTTCATAAAAAATCCAAAGACAAAACATGTAAACCCAACATCAAACTTTAATTTATCAACAACTAACTTCACAAAAATCATAATTTCATCAATCGGACATTTTAAAATCATGATCAAAATCAGAAATTGAGGCATGGGTTTGATATTATACGAAGCAAAGATTATAAAAACGTAGAAATTATCAAAAATCAAAACAAAAACGTACCTAAATCAAAGCTTAATATTGTCAAACCCTAGCAAGCCTTTCTCTTTTCTTTCCTTTGTGTTTTTCGGTCATGGATGAACAAAATGACCATAATTTCATAACTTTATTTTAGTTGTAATTCATTTAATAATTGTTTTACCATTTTGCCCTTTCATTAAAACATAAATAAACCATTATAATAAGGCCATATATGTCCACTCATGCGTTTAATGGTTAAATAACATAATAAGGACCTCTCATTTATAAAGCCAAATCAAATAAGAGTTTTTAACAAGTAGCAAGCAATTTTTACATTTTACGTGATTAGGTCCTTTTATCAAATTGAGCACACAGGCAATCAAATTTTCAGATGAAACTTTCACATATGCTAATTCACATATCATAAGCACAGAAAATAGTATTTAACTATTTTTTTACTCGGATATGTGGTCCTGAAACCACTGCTCCAACTAGGGTCAAAATCAGACTGTTACAACAACAAATTCTTTCAGTTCAAGGATACCTACCAACAATCAGATGTCTTCGTTTAATCCATCTTCAAATCTTTTACACATGATGGCCTCAGTTGATACACATTTTGGAGCATATTTGCTCAGTCTCACAAACTCACGCTCATATTCCATTACCGTCATTCGGCCCTGTTTTAACTCGAGGAATTCCTTCCATCTCTGATCAATAAATCTCTAGCTAATGTATTTCTTATAGAATTATTCTTGGAAAAGTTCCCAATTAATTCTCTCCCTTCGTACCACCGACACAAGGGTGTTCCACCACTGATAAGCCGAGTCTCTCAGGAGGGACACAACACACTTCATGCATTCTTCAGGTGTGCATGATAACTCATCAAATACTCTAATGGTATTCTCGAGGCAAAACTCTACCCTCTCAGGGTCATCATCTGTACTAGTTTGGACTCTTCGACCCCTAGCTTTCGAATTTTATCCACTGAAGGTCTATTTAATCTCATAAAATCCATACCTTGGGGTGCTACAGGAATAGGTTGAGGAATAGGTGGGGGTTGAGAGGGTTGAGCGTTCGGGTTCATTCGAACGAACTTCCTATAACAGGCATTCATCATATGGAGGAACGCTTCCCTAGCCTCTTCTCCTCCTCCCTGACTCACAGCCATAGGTCTACTTTTCCACCAACTTCCTTAGCCGCCGCATTAATTTCAACATCATCCGCCACTGCTCTGTCAGGATCCATTTACTATATAAAAACACAATTTAAAAGCTCAAGAGTCGTCATACTATCATAATTCATTTATGGCATGTATAGCTAGACTCGTACACATGCTATGTTAGTCCGAGAATCAACTAAACCATAGCTCTGATACAACTAAATGTAACACCACTTACCCATTTCTGACACTGGGACAGGGTCCAAGGCGTTACCAGACTCAAACATTAACATTCATACAAAACTGGGCCACAAGATTTTGCCCAAATTAAAACCATTTATTAACATACATATCATCCCTTATATGGGCCCACAAGCCTCAAAACATACATTGGGTGTGGTTCGGGACTAAACTGAGAACTTTCAAAACTTATATAGCACGTAGAAAATTTTCTTATTTTTTAGGGTTACACGCTTGTGTGGGTAGGCAGTGTGGTCGCACACACCCGCTTGGCTTGGGACACACCCATGTCCTTAACTTGTATAACTCTTTGTTTATGATGTCATCAACAAAATAGGGTCACACGACCTAGTTACATGCCCGTGTGCTTAGGCCGTGTGGCGAATTAAATTCCAAAAATCAGGTGCAAACTTCACACAGCCAGGGCACACGCCCATGGAGCAGACTGTGTGTCACACACGGCCTAGACACATACCTATGTGTCTACCCGTGTGGAAAACTATAAGGCTATTTTCCAAGCCTTTTGCCACCCTTAGACACTCACATACTTAGACATATTTCATGGCACACAACATGTCACATTTTGACAATCAATCATTCCAAACCAAGTTTAATTCATGGCCATGTAATGACACCATTTCACATACTCAAATTAACAAGTTTACTTAAGGCATTCCACACCAATTTCATACGAATCAACATTACTAATCTACTCTCATTTCACTTCTTTAAACCATGATCATAACCATACCAATTTGTCATCATTCATTCACTATACTTATATGCCATATAACACCATCCATCCTCATTACGACTTTGACACATGCATCATAAATAAGTAGGTTTACAACCTAATAATCAATATGAACCATAACTCATGGCCATATACAAAATGAATCATCAAAGCATTATAAGCCAACACACTTGGCCAGATTAATATGACACATAAACAAACAGACCAAGTCCCCTATACACACCATACTAAAAATGTTGAGACTAACTATACCCAAATGTCTAATTGATAATGTGATCAAATCTCTGACGTCTTTCAATCCTTGAGCTAGCTTGGTGATACTATAAGAAAATGGAAAATAGAGGGAGTAAGCTTAATGCTTAGTAAGTTCACATGCAAATAAATAGCAACATAATCATGAATATTATACAATTAACATAGGATAGTTTACATATATGTCATCATAGCTTCATAGGCATAACTTACTCATTTTCAATCTTATCAACAGTTCATAACATACCGAGCTCATTCATATGAGTTTTTCGTACATACTTGTTCCAGCTCGTAACACATTCGTATAATTCCTCATCATTGACTTGTCAAATAACTCACTGACTTACCCGTTGAACACTTGGAATAGTATCAGATACGAGTAAAGTTTTCACAAAGTGCTTCATATGTAGCCACATGTTACCTTATATCACATATCACACATTGCTCATACAAGCTGATAGTCAGGGTGTAACTACATGGGCTGCTCATACAAGCTAATCACGTACCTGCTCACACAAGCTGATAGTCAGGATGTAACTATATGGGCTGCTCACACAAGCTGACAGGTACCCGCAACACATGCTGTGCTACCCAACCACCGGTAGAACGTGTATGACTAGCACCCGGATTCACATAGTCACATATACACATAATCTTATGAGCTCATAATCACATAGTTCCTAGTGACATGTCAATCGTATCCTAATCTATTCCTAAGGTTCAAACGGGGTTTTCTCGAAGTCATATATTCATCAAACCCATTCACAATATCATGCTCATAGACTATAACGTCACTCATACACTCATCGTAACAATTAAACATAGAGACTTATACATTAATAAAATATTAAAACATGAAATAACATTGCATTATTTACATATGAACTTACCTCGGTAACAAAATATGGCTAATTATTCGATTTAGTCCATAACCTTGTTCTTTCCTTGGTTTAGGTCCAGACTCCATTTTTCTTGATCTATAATAGCAAATTTCACTTATTTAATTACTGCATTGTCCAAAACAGCCCATAAATCATACTTTAGAAAAATTATAGTTTTGCCCATAAACTTTCACATAATTACAAATTAGCCTTTAGGCTCATAAAATGAAATGTGTTCATTTTCTTTGTTACCCAAGCTTAGTCAAGCTTATGTCATGCTTATAACAGCCCACATTTTCTTTCAAATCAAATTTTTATGACCTATTTTACCACTTGCACAAAAAGGTCCTTTTTAGGTGTTTTAATGAAAAAACACTTAGTAAAAGATGTTTATCATACATCAAACTTTCATATTCCTCCATTAAACATCAAAGTACATGAATGTCACACATGGGTAAGTTTTTGAACATGAACCCTAGCTCAAAATAATGGTAGAAATAGCTAGATCAGTTGATAACAACTTTAAAAATGCGTAGAACATTAAAAACAGGGCTTGGATGCACTTACTATCAAGTTTGGGAGTTGAACAAAACCCTAGCTATGGCTCCTTGAAAATTTCAGCTAAGGTAGGAGAAGATGGACAAGATTTTTGCTTCATTTTTCCTTTTTTATTTTTTTTATTAACCAAATAACAAAAATGCCTTTAAGGCCTTTCTTTCAAAAACTTCCTATTCATGCCTATTTTTTTCCATAAAAATAGAAATTGGACAAATTGCAATTTAAAGACCTCTAATTAATAATCCATGGCAATTTCATGCTTAAAGCTTCTAGAACTCACATTTTGCAACCTTTTTCAATTTAGTCCTAAATGTCAAATTGGATATTTTATCAATAAAATTTCTTCTGAAATTTTCACACAAGCATGCAATTATATCATAGACCTAATAATAATTATAAAATAATTATTTCTATTTCAAATTTTTGGTCTCAAAACCGTTGTTCTGGCTAGTCCCTAATTCAGGATGTTACATCTAAAGTGGTTTTCTTCTTTGAATAGCAAAAACATCAAGTTACCTTGCCCGTGTCTATAGGCCTTTAATACGATACTTTGCACTATTTCCTTTTGTATGACTGTTGCTCTATGTCTAGAGTCTATGACAATCATTTGTCGTGTACTTGCTCATATCATTCAATTTTAGTCCAACTAATCCAACATTTTTTGAACTAAATTAATATTGATAAACCATAATATATATATTTACCCCATGATTGGCATATTTATGGATGATTTTTCCTTGGTTTCATTGAATTTGATGCTCCTAATCCTTTAATTTCATGTTTTATACTCAGAAGAGCTTAGGATGGAGAAATGAGCAAGAAACGGGCCAAAAACGGACAAATTGGGCCTAAATTAGTATTTCACATGACCTGGGCACTTCCACACGGGTGATTAACATGTCCGTGTGTGACACACAGGTAGACCACACGCCCGTGTGTCATGGCCGTGTCGACATTAATCCAAGTCAGAATTGCACATAGATGATATTTCCTTAGTTTCATTGAATTTGATGGTCCTAATCCTTTAATTTCATGTTTTATACTCAGGAGAGCTTAGGATGGCGAAATGAGCAAGAAACGGGCCAAGAAAGGACAAATTGGGCCTAAATCAGTGTTTCACACGGCCTGAGCACTTCTACATGGGTGATTCACACGTCCGTGTGTGACACACGGGTAGGCCACACGCCCGTGTGTCATTGCCATGTCGACATTAATCCAAGTCAGAATTGCACACGGCTGAGTACTTGCACACGAGCGTGGCACACAGCCATGTCCCTATTGAGCCCAAGTCTAGTTCTACTTAGAAAAGGCTAATTTTGGACTATTTTGGGCATTCGAAAGTCTATATAAACACCCTAGAAAAGGATTAGAGGGGACACGCAGAGCTGAAGGAAAAAAATACTCAATGACAGTCATCAAAATCACCTCAAAAGTAGGATCTACATCAAGACTGAAGAATTTCATCCAATTTCCTAGAAGTTTTTTGGGTTTCTTTATGTTTTGTTGTTTTCCAAACTTTCAGATGTTTTCCATTATTATTATTATAAACTAAACTCCCTAAATACCTAAGGGAAATAAAACATGGATCTTATTATTATTTGAGTTATATGATAAATACTTGTTCTTATTCTTAATTGTGAATTTAACCCTTGCTTTAATATTCTAGGTTATTAATTCAGGTTTTTTATGTGCTTATTCAGTGGAGCAAAAGTCCCTGTTTAAGAGTAGATCATTCATAATTAAGGGAATTGCATGCAATCCTAGAGATAGGACGACAAAAATCTACCAGATTAGAGTCAAATCTAATAAGGGAATCCATAGATCGAGTTAATGCGACAATAGGGGTTTTAATTAGAAAGAGATTTCAATTAATCAACCTAGAGTCAGTTGTTTTTATTTTCGAGAGAGATATTAACATAAATCAGGGATTTCTACGGATTAAGTCAAGTAAATAAATTGTCTAACTCAAAAGTAATAAGTGAAGTCTAGGTGGATTCTTCCTTGGGTATTGTCTTCTCTATCGGTTTTCTAAAAAGTAATTTTCAGCCTTAATATCTGTCGTAATCTTAGTTAAATAGATAATTAGTTTTAGATAAAACATTTTCTTAATTTTTAGGCTAGATAATAAAAAGATAGTAATTACTAGTACTTTTAGTCCTCGTGGATACGATATTTTCAGTCTCACCATAACTATACTACTATTTGATAGGTACGCTTGCCTTAAGTTGAATTTTTAGTTAGTTTCATGACCATCAAATATATAAGCATGCTGCATAGTCCTCTATGTCTAGGGATTGTATGCGTAATATTTACAAATAAAAAAAATTCAATGAAATAATAAATTAATTCAGATATATGCTTCAACCATTAAAGAAAATAAAGGTTTCATCATGTAACCCTAACCCTATGAGATTTATCTCATGGGTTGGAAAATAAAATTCAAAAACAAAATACCATTCAACATCGTTTTCATCAAATCAATTCACAGAGAAATAGTTAAGAAATAAAAGAATAATGACGAGAAGAAAGCTTTCACTTGTCCAGTTCAAGTCCAACGACACAGTGTCCTATGGTGGCTAAGATGGACTGCCTTCGTATTTCTCTTTTTATCTCTACTCAATCGCTACACTATAGTTTCGCCTATGGATCTCTTTGTTTGTTTTTAAGGGTTTCCTCATTTGGCTTTTTTTAAGCTTTTTTGCTAGTGAAAATCCAACAACCCAAGATATCTTTTCCTCTTTTTTAGATTTCCTTTTTGGTTTAAAATCCCTTCCTTTAGGGTAGGTGGTTATTAGCCTATGACCTCAATATATTTTTTCCTCTTTTTTCCAGATCTTCTAGTACAAGTAGAGTTGGGCTAAAGCTGTTATGCATTGAGTGTTGACTCCGTCTTCTTGGAATTGCCATGGCATTCATGTTGGAAAACTATACAACCTTTTTGCCACGACAACCTTCATTCCTTTATTGCATTCTTCGCATCCTGCACCTCCCAATTACTACCAAACAAACCCTTCCTGCAAACAAGTAAAAGTAACATATAATACCATTTATGCACAGTCCAATCTTCTTAATGTAATGTAATGAAAATTACGAATGAAATGTCCTAAAATGCAACTAAATTTACTTAAGTATTGGAAATTATCTAGGTCTAAAGGCATGAAATATAACTCTTTTGAAGAGTTATCACACCCTCAAACTGAGCTATTTCTTGTCCTCAATCAAGATATGCATGACCGTAAGAATTTCCATAGCAACATAATCACCTTTGCATTGTGAGACCCTTAAGAGATCATTTTATACTTCACTTCTTAACAATCCTTTATGTCTAAAAATTTGATCAAGTTTCATAAGCTTATTTAGCAAAGGCAATACAGAAAATATCCCTAAAAGAAAGAAAAATCCTAAGAATTCATGCAATTTTCACTATAACAAGTACCCCCTAATTTACTTAGTTCATCTTATAACTAACTCGGTTTTCCCTTTTTTATCTCTGGCCTTACACATACTCAAATACATAAATATTCATTTAGTACTCCTCTTTTCTTTTCACTAGGGGATTCAGCTCGTCACATGATTCTTTGACTCGACAATTACAATAGATGTTTTATACTAAGGAGAGCTTAGGATAGCAAAATGAGCAAGAAACGAGCCAAAAACGGACAAATTGGGCCTAAATCGGTGTTTCACATAGCCTGGGCACTTCCACATGGGTGATTCATATGCCCGTGTGTGACACATGGGTAGACCACACGCCCATGTGTCATGGTCGTGTCAACATTAATCCAAGTTAGAATTATACACAGCCATGTCCCTGTCGAGCCCAAGTCTAGTTCTACTCAGAAAAGGCTCATTTTGGGCTATTTTGGGCATTCGAAAGTCAATATAAATACCCTAGAAGAGGATTAGAGGGGACACGCAGATCGAAAGGAAGAAAATACTCAAGGACAGCCATCCGAATCACCTCAGAAGCAGGATCTACATCAAGACTGAAGAATTCCATCCAATTTTCTAGAAGTTCTTTGGGTTTCTTTATGTTTTGTTGTTTTACATACTTTGAGATGTTTTCCATTATTATTATGAACTAAACTCCCTAAATACCTAAGGGAGATAAAATCTAAGACGGATCTTATTATTATTTGAGTTATATGATAATTACTTGTTCTTATTCTTAATTGTGAATTTAACCCTTGCTTTAATATTCCAGGATATTAATCCAGGTTTTTGATGTGCGTATTCAGTGGAGCAAAAGTCCCTGTTTAAGAGTAGATCTGTAATGCCCTAAACCCAGCCTGGACGTTATGGCCAAGTCTAACGCGTCACATTGACTTACGGTTGGTTGTGTTCTTTGTTTATGGTAATCAGGGTGATTTTGTAAAACAATGGTTAATTGTTGTCTAAGAAAAAAACACTGATTAATTAAGTCTTTAGGTTATCCATTGGTTACGCTCGTTTTGTTTTGAAATCGTTTATTAATTTTGAACAAAAACCCACACAGCCTGAATCTAACAGTTTAAATCGAGTATAAGTAAAACAATTAACAAAACCATAAATTTACGAGCGGCCTTATTACAACTTAAAATCCAAAAAAATTAAAGTAAGTAAAGTCTGATCAAAACACATGAAGAAAACTAAATTTGAAGAACATGTGGCCACTCCGAATCCCTCACAGCTCCAAGTCCACTATGGTTAGGGATTTCCTGCATGGATGAAACTAAGGGGTGAGTTTGGAAAACTCAGTGTGTAAAATAACCCAACCATAATCCAAATCAGATCAAAGAATGAAGCCCATAGGCCCATAACAGATACAGAACATATATTTCATGTATGCAGAAAACCCAACCCATATCCATCCGTATACACCCCCGTACCAACCTTACACTATGTGGGGAGACAACTCGACCCACCCATCCGTTACACACCACAAAAATTGCAGCATAGCTACCAGAATAGATATTGCGACAGAGTCACCAGATACAGATATTGTGGCAGAGCCACCAGAACAGATATTTGTGGCATAGCCACTAGAAACAGATATTTGTGGCATAGCCACTAGAACGCTTCCTCCATCAATATAACCCATATCCCATGCAACAGATATACATGTCATGGCATACAACATATGGAATCAGAATATCATGCATTTCAGTTAAAATTAACCCTAGAGGTATAAGGTCACTTTTCACCTAGGGGTAAAATGGTAATTTTCATACTCTGGGGTATTTTAGTAAATTTACTATTTTAGGGTTTTCATGCATATTACAGCCATTAACATATTAACAGAAACACTTACTAAGTGTTTTTACCGAATTGGACCCGCTGGCCTATTAACCCGATTTCGGCCCATTAAGCCCAAATATACCAAAGTGCACGAAATTGCGCACTCTACAATCTTACCGCTTGAGATTACTAGGATTAACAAACAAACTACCTCACGAGCGCTCGCTCGCTCACTCGCTAGTTTACAAAATGTCGGCTCTTCGGTATTTTGGCTTTTCAACTTTTTTTGATCTAGTCTATAAGTGGGTGTCATTTACACACTTGTTTTGCGACGAATTGACGATGGGATCCCCTCACGATATCCTAAAATCGGTTACCCACATGTTAGACTACAAGTTGATAACTATCATGTATTAAACTCCTTACCATATTCGGCCATTAACACCTTAGGCCTTAAAGTTCTTACCTTTGCCGAAATTTGGACTAGATGTAGATGTCCAACAGTGTTAGCCTTCGAAACCCTTTGCTGAATGTCCCCCTTGTCCACACTAGCACACACAAAACCAAAAGAAAAAGGCCAATATGCCCATAGTCCAAACGTTAGCCACCCTTAGTTGATAGGGATTTTGGCTTTTACCTTAAAACATGAGCAACTAATGAAAGATTCGAGCACTTACCTAAAACGTTACGACACTACTCCTGATCTACTGTAGATCCAACCACAGCACAAGAAAAGAAAAGTATAATTAAAGATTCAGCTTCTAAAGTACCTCAGTGTAGAAAAGTTTTGGTTTGAAAGAAAGGATGAGAGGTTCAGTTTCAATGGAGGTTCAGCTAACCAGCTTTGATAAGGGTTAATGAGGAAAAGAAGAAGAGAAATATGGAGGATATATGTTTGGCTAAGGAGAAATCGGCAGTAGGTATTTGGTTTTGAGGGAAAACAAAGGTGAAGAAGATGAGGGTCGATAAGAAAAGAGAAAAGAAGAGGGGAGGAGATGAGAGAATTCGGTTTTGAAGAAGAGAAAGGATGATAGTTTTATCTTACACAAGTCGGCAAAGTGTAGGGTGTAGGTTTTGGCTTTGGGCAAAAGAAAGAAAAAGAGAAAAACCTAAGGTACCCTACCCTATTTCGACAAAACAGGAGAATGACCAAACAAATCCCAAAAATACACAAAAAGAATTCGGCAACCACAAATCCAAATGCCGAGATTGCAAACACTAAGAGACCTAGCCGAATTTGCACTTACAAAGTCCCCTATACGGCCAACTCTTGCTTCCTCCTCAGACACCTTGATTTTCTCCCCTTATCCCTCCTTTACTCAATCCCCTGTACAACTCAAACTCTTCCTGATAGAGTTTCATCTGAGTTCCATCACATACCATCCTTGCTCATAAAAAAAATAATACCTTTATTTGCTTACCTTGTGACTTGAACCTTAGCTCCCCCTTAACTTCCACACGCCACCTTTTTAGCACCTCAGTGGCGTCACCCTGCCACTATACCACAGGTCTTCTTGTGGCCTATTCTACCAATTTAATCTTAAAAGCCAATACACCAGAACCCCATTCTCTTTTAAAATCAAAATTTATCAAATCTACTAGATTTTAACTTAGACTTGGGCCTTCTAGAGGCCCACTAACATTCTGAAACATGATTTATACAATCAGATCATACAAAAATCAATATTCACCAAAACTCACAGAAATCCCGAAAAGTCCTGAAAACCAGGGCGTTACAACTCTACCTTCCTTAAAGAAATTTCGTCCTCGAAATTTACCTAACCAAGCAGATGAGGGTATTGTTGACGCATCGCCTCTTCTGGTTCCCGAGTAGCTTTCTCTCTGCCATGATTATGCCAGAGTACCTTTACCAATGGAACTGACTTCCTTATTAGAACCTTAACATCTCGATCCAATATCTGCACAGGCTCTTCCTCGAAAGTCAAATCAGGCTGTACTTCAATCTCTACAACCGGCACAACATGAGTAGGGTTAGAATGACATTGGCTTAACATGGAGATGTGAAAAACGTCGTGAATCATGGAAATGCCTCGTGTTTGACTCTGGTGATGTCTCGGGTAAAGGGTGTTACATTTATTGGTATCAGAGTAAAGGTTTAGTCAGTTCTCGGAATATTTAGTATGAGTAAGAGTCTAGCTATACATGCCATACTTATATGTTGGTAGTGTGTCGACTCTTGACGATTTTAAAATGTTTTCTTTTATAGTTATGGATCTTGAACAAACTGGTGTAGATGATGTAGAGAGTAACGCGCTGGCTCCCACAGAAGGGACAGTGCCACTAGATAGTAGTGAAAGGCCCATTATAGTTAGTCAGGGAGGAGGGGCTCGAGAAACCTTCTTCCAAGCTATGAATAAATAGTTTGTCAAGTTCATTCGTACGAATCCGAATGTTAGACCTCCACCCCCTCAGGATCATCAGACCACCCATGTAGCTCCCCTAGTTACAGGTATGATTATAAGAGAAAAGCCACCAGTTGATAAAATTAGAAATCAAGAAGCCGAAGAGTTTCGAGCTACAGAAGATGATGATGCAGAAAAGGCAAAATTTTGGCTCGAGAATACTATCAGAGTCTTTGATGAGTTATCCTGCACACCTGAGGAATGTATGAAATGTGTTGTATCACTTCTTAGAGATTCGACCTACCATTGGTGAAAGACACATGTATCAGTTGTACCGAAAGAGAGAGTCACTTGGGATTTCTTTCAGGAGGAATTCTGTAAAAAGTACATCAGTCAGAGGTTTGTTGACCAGAAAAGAAAAGAGTTTCTAGAATTGAAACAAGGTAATATGACAGTAACTGAATATGAGCACTAGTTTGTTAGACTCAGCAATTATGCTCGAGAGTGTGTGTCTACAGAGGCTATTAGGTGCAAAAGATTTGAGGATGGGCTTAATGATGATATTCGATTGTCGATTGGTGTCCTAGAAATAAAAGAGTTTTTTTTCCTAGTTGATAAAGCCTATAAGGTAGAGGAGCTGTTAAAAAGAAAGGGCAAATTTGAAATTGAGACGCAAGACATGAAGAAAAGACTAATGAGCAAGTCATTTCAGTCTACATCCAAGAGGCCTAGAGAGTTCTCCACTAGATCTAATTTTTCAGCTAGACATTCTAGCCGAAACAGAGGCAGAAGATTTATGAGTCCAAAAGCTCAGACCACTTCGATTGCTAGTGTTGGCAATGTTCAGCCTGATAGACCAGAGTGTCCTCGATGTGGTCGACATCACCCATGCCAGTGTCAAGTAACTGAGACAGGTTGTTTCCGATCTGGTTCACCAGACCATTTTATTTGGGAGTGTCCCAAGATGATTAAAAGAGAAGCAATGCCGAGTGTAAGATCAGGCAACGCTCCTGTCAGAGGCAGACCACTGAGAAATTTGGGAGCTGGGGCAAGTAATAGAGGTGCATTTAGAGATTCAGCGGTGAGGCCAGATGTTAGAGCACCTGTGAGGACCTATGCTATCCGTGCTCGTAAAGAGGCATCCTCCCCCGATGTGATTACGGGTACATTTTCTCTCCATGATACTAGAGTTATTGCTTTGATTGATGTTGGTTTGACCCATTCATATGTTTGCATGAAATTGATGCCTAGTACGAGTATGCCTATAGAATCTACAGAATTTGTGATTAAAGTATCAAATTTATTAGGGAAGCATGTATTAGTAGATAAAGTATGTAAAAATTGCCCTTTGATGATTAGAGGTCACTGTTTCCTGACCGACCTCATGCTATTTCTGTTTGATGAATTTGATGTGATTCTTGATATGGATTGGTTGACTACACTTGATATGATAGAGAATTGTGGAAAGAAATTCATTGAGTTGAAATGTGAAAATGGTGAAACTCTTTCGGTTAATTCAGAAGAGTTAGATAGTTCATTTGCCATGATTTTTGTTATGTCTGCTCAGAAATGTTTGTGAAAAAGGTATGAAGCTTATCTTGATTTTTTGTTGAACACTAATGTAATATCCCGAATTAAGGCCTAATCAGAATAGGGGTTTCGTGACCACAAATCTGAGATAGAAATAATTATTTTATAATTATTTTTAGGTTTATGATATGATTGCATAATTGTGTGAAAATTTCGTGAAGAAATTTTTGGCATAACGAGTTTAATTTAAAGTTGGGTACTAAATCGAATAAGTTGCAAAACTTGCATTCTAGAAGTTTTTAGTATGAAATTGCTTTGAAATATTAATTAGGAGCTCTTAAATGGTACTTTGACCAATTTTAAGTTCATGGACAAAATTAGGACACGAAAGGAATTTTTTTGAAAGTTTAGTAACGAAGGGCATTTTGGTCATTTGGATATTAAATGAAATAAAAAGGGAAAAATAACACAAAATTGGTTATCATCTTCCTTACTTGCTGCCGAATGCTCCTTCTCTCCATAGCTAGGGTTTCTTCAACTTTCAAGCTTCATAGTAAGTGATTCCAAGCCCCGTTTTTAATGATTTTTACGTTGTTGAAATCCCGGTAACTCTGTATAGCTTATGATAGTAATATTTTGAGTCAGAGTTCATATTTGGAAAAATACCCATAGGTGAAATTTGTGAATTTTGATGTTTTATGATAGAATATTAGGTTTTAAATTATGTTAGACAACTTGTGCTACTCGGTTTTGAGTGAAAACGAGTAAAAGAGCTTAATCGGCAAAAATACCTAATAGTCATAAGTACATGTTAGAGTGAGAATTTGATGTTGCCATAGAAGGGAAAAGTGATCAGCATGTTATAAAACATAAGAATAAGGAATTAAGTTTAATTCCTGAGATTTGGGGCAAAAGTGTAAATATGCAAAAGTTTAAGGGTAAAATTGTAATTTTGGTAAAATTTGAATTAAAGACTAATTTGATAATGTGAGTATTAAATAAGCTAAATGTGTTAATTTAGATCAAGAAAGACGTGGAATCGACCCCAATCGAAGAAAAAAAAACGATTGTGGACTAAATTGCAAAATCATTATATTTTGGTACCAAGGTAAGTTCATGTTGAATAATGTAGCATAATTGTTATTTATAAGTTATTGATGTTAATTATATGATATGCTAATTTTTATCATGAAATATATGCTTTGTGGTTATTTTCGAATAAAATGCAAATTATGTGTATTATTTGTTAAATATAAAGTGCTACCGAGTATTGGTTTCGGTATTTTACGGAAGATGGCAAGGATATGTGTTCGATGAAAATCCCGTTTGAACCTTAGTCATAGATTAGGATACAAGTGACATGTCACTAGGATGGTTGAGCATTCGAACTCGTTGAGTTGAGTCCGAGTTCACTTACGGATGCGAATGTTCGAACTTGTTGAGTTGAGTCCGAGTTCGTGAGATGTAACTAGGCATCCGAACTCGTTGAGTTGAGTCCGAGTTCACTTATGGATGCGAACGCCCAAGCTCGTTGAGTTGAGTCCGAGTTCACTTAGGGGCGGGTTACAAGATTTCTTGATTACATATGTGGCACTTATGTGCAAATTATCCATGTATCCGAGTTCTATTCCGATGTGTTCAACGAGTAAAAATTTCTAGTGAAATGGACACTTTGGACAGGTATGTACTTAACCCTCGGGTTCAAAATAGATACAACAACGATAAGGTGCTAAGATGATGAATGATGTTTAGAATTGTGATATATGTTTTGGTGATACTATGCTAAGGTTGTTTGGTATAACTGGATTGTTATGTTACTTGTTATTTGCATATGAACATACTAAGCATTTATGTTTACTCCCTCCTTTTTATTCACTGTAGTTTTGAACAAGCCAGCTCGGGAATCGGGACAGGTTGAAGGTTCCATCACACTATCTGAAGGACATTTTTTGGTAAATGGCTTGTAAAACTTAAGTATGGCATGTATAGCAATGTACCTATTTCGTGAAAATAAATTTGTGATATGGCGGTGATTTGGTTGAGAAAATGCGTGATAATGATAGGTCATGGAAATGACTAATTTAGACCATGTTTGATGTCATGGAAAGTTAATAGGTTATCTAGTCCATAAAAACTCATGAAAAGATGAAATTTTCCATAAACAGAACATTGCAGCAACACTGACGTGAGTTTGAAGATTTACTAGAAATCATAGAAATCGAATTTGGTGATGAATTAAATATGAAATTGAAGCCCAATATGTCTATTTTCACATAAAACAAACGAAACAGGTAAAGGAATTATATGTTAGAAGATATTTGAATTTTTGTGAAACAGGGCCAGAGTGATTTCTGGATCCCCTGTTCCAACTTTAGGAATTCACCATAAACAAACGTCACAGTCATATAAATTTTACACAGAGAGATATATGGTTCGTAGTAAACAGAGGTCAGTCCAGCCAAGTCCTGAAACAGGGGCAACTTTAACTAATAAACTGTACTAATTGGCCCAACCAAAAATTCTAGAAAAAAATTAGTAAATATATATATGAGTTTTGATTTAGGGAAAATTTAAGGATCTTGATTTTGAGTTTCGTAACTCGAGATATGATTTTTCTTGTAACTGTGACGCAGGTAACTAAAAAGTTGTGAATGTAGAAACAAATGATTCGAAGTTCTTAATTTGATAAATTATGTTTGGTAACACCTCAAGCTAGACTTCTGTGACGGTCTCGGGTATGGGGGCGTTACATTTAGTGGTATAAGAGCCAGGTTTAGTCAGTTCTCAGACTACGTGTTGTATGTACGAATTTTGCTATACATGCCATATGTATAAATTGTGATAGTGTGACGACTTCTGACCTTTTTAAATGATTTTTTTATATAGTAAATGGATCCCAATCCAACTGTGGCAGATGAAGTAGAGAGTAATGCGCCAACTCCGGCTGAAGGGGCAGCGCCGACTGAAAATCCACCCCCTACTGTTGGTCAGGGAGGAGGAAAAAGGGATCGGGAAGCCTTTCTCCAAATGATGAGTGCATGGTATACTGAGTTCGTTCGTACGAACCCAAATGTACGACCTCCCCCACCTCCCCTTATTCCTCAACCTATACCCCCGATGCCTCAGGGTGTGGATATTATAAAATTTCATAGAACTCCAGTTGACAGAATTCGTAAACAAGGGGTCGAAGAATTTAGGGCAAATATTGATGATGATGCCGAGAAAGCAGAGTTCTGGCTTGAAAATTCTATCCGGGTATTTGATGAATTATCTTGTACACCTGAAGAATGTTTGAAATGTGCTGTATCTTTGTTGAGGGATTCAGCTATAATTGGTGGAAGACTTTGATTTCGGTGGTACCGAAAGAGAGGGTAACCTGGGAATTCTTTCAAGAAGAGTTTCAGAAGAAATATATTAGTGAAAGATTTATTGATTAGAAATGTAAAGAGTTTCTTGAGCTGAAGCAAGGTAATATGACAGTCACAGAATATGAAAGAGAGTTTGTTCGATTGAGTAAGTATGCCAGAGAATATGTTCCTACAGAGGCCAAGATGTGCCGACGATTTGAAGACGGGCTCAACGAAGACATCAAGGTATTTGTTGGGATCCTTGAACTAAAAGAAATGGTGGTACTTGTCAATCGAGCTTACAAGGCTGAAGAACTACTTAAGGAAAAAAAAAGGTATAATCTGAGACACGAAATTGGAAGAAAAGACCAATGAGTAATGCACCCTCACAGCAACCTGGATAGTCAAGAAATATGAATCCTCGTCCCCAAGTTTCAGCTGGGAAATCATATGGGAATTTTAAGAAGCAAAATGTGGGTCCTAAGTCCCAGACTACTTCGGTAGCCAGTGTAGGGAACTTGAGATTTGTTAAACCTGAGTGCCAGCGGTGCGGTAGAAATCATTTTGGTCCGTGCAGAGCAAATGAATGTTTTCGATGTGGTTCTTCGGATCATTTTATTAGAGACTGCCCAGAGAGAGCTAAGAAAGAAAAATTTCAGTATACAAAAGCAAGTGGTGCAGATTCGAGGGGAAGGTATCCAAGAAAAGCTGGGAGTGAAGCAAGCAGTAAGAATGTAGCCAGAGATGCAGCAGTTAGACCTGAAGGAAGGGCTCCGGCTAGAACTTATGCTATTAAAGCACGTGAAGATGCTTCCTCACCCAATGTGATTACCGGTATATTTTCTCTTTATGATGTTAATGTTATTGCTTTGATTGATCCCGGTTCTAGTCATCTATATGTAAGCATGAAACTAGTGTCTAGCATGAATATACCTGTTGAGAACACAGAATTTATAATTAGAGTGTCGAATCCATTAGGCAAATGTGTGATAGTTGATAAAGTATGCAAGAAATGTCCTTTAATGATTCGGGGTCATTACTTTCCGGCCGACTTGATGTTGTTGCCATTTGATGAGTTTGATGTTATTTTGGGTATGGATTGGTTGACGTTGCATGATGCTATAATAAATTGCAAAGAAAAGGTTATAGAATTAAAGTGTGAAAATGGTGAAACTCTGCGGGTTGAATCAAATAAATCAGAGGCATTGTCTAGTGTGATTTCTTCAATGTCGGCTCAAAGATATTTGAGAAAGGGTTATGAAGCTTATTTGGCGTATGTAATTAATACAAAAGAAGTTGAAAAGAAAGTTGAATTAGTGTCGGTTGTGTGTGAATCTGCGGATGTATTTCCAGAAGAATTACTGGGTTTGCCTCCATCAGGGAAGTAGAATTTGGTATTGATTTGATACCGGGAACAACTCTGATCTCGATTGCTCCATCTAGAATGGCACCAACAGAGTTAAAAGAGTTAAAGTCGCAGTTGCAAGAGTTGTCTGATAAAGCCTTTGTGAGACCGAGTTTTTCACCTTGGGGTGCTCCCGTGTTATTTGTGAAAAAGAAGGATGGTTCTATGACGTTGTGTGTTGATTATCGGTGGTTAAACAAGGTGACAATAAAAAACAAGTATCCGTTGCCAAGAATTGATGATTTGTTTGATCAGCTAAAAGGAGCGACATGGTTTTCAAAGATTGACTTGAGATCTGGGTATTATCAGCTGCGAGTAAAAGAGTCGGATGTGCCTAAAACTGCTTTTAGAAAAGGTACGGTCATTATGAATTCTTAGTTATGCCATTCGGGTTGACAAATGCTCCTGCTATGTTTATGGATTTAATTAATCGCATATTTCGGCCATACTTGGAAAAATTTGTTGTGGTGTTCATAGATGATATTTTAATTTATTCAAAAGATGAGACAGAGCATGCTGAGCATTTGAGGATAGTTTTGCAAACTTTGAGAAATAAGCAGCTGTATGCTAAATTTAGTAAAAGTGAATTTTGGCTCCGGAAAGTTGGATTTTTAGGTCATATTGTTTCAGGTGATGGTATACAGGTTGATCCTAGTAAAATTTCAGCCATTGTTGATTGGAAACCACCGAAAAATATAACCGAAGTTAGAAGTTTCTTGGGGCTAGCTGGGTATTATCGGTGGTTTGTAAATGGATTTTCTATAATTGCTTCTCCTATGACTAGACTACTCCGAAAGAATGTTAAATTTGAATGGACGAAAGAATGTCAACAGAGTTTTGAAGAATTAAAGAAGTTATTAACAGAGGCACCAGTGTTAGTACAGCCCAAATCAGGTAAAGAATTTGTGATGTATAGTGATGCTTCTCTAAATGGTTTGGGGTGTGTACTTATGCAAGAAGGAAAAGTGGTGGCTTATGCTTTGAGGAAGTTAAAACCTCATAAGAGGAATTATCCTACTCACGATTTGGAATTGGCTACGGTGGTGTTTGCTTTGAAGATTTGGCGACATTATTTGTATGCTGAAAAGTGCCGGGTATATACCGACCACAAAAGTCTTAAGTACTTGATGTCACAAAAAGACTTGAATTTGAGACAGCGAAGATGGTTGGAGTTATTGAAAGATTATGAGCTTGTTATTGATTATCATCCGGGAAAAGTGAATGTGGTTGCCGATGCTTTAAGCAGAAAGTTGTTGTTTGATTTGAGAGCTATGAACACTCAGTTGAAAATGTCAGATGATTGTTCGATTGTAGCAGAGTTAAGAGCAAGACCGATGTTTTTACAAGAGATTTCTGAAGCTCAGAAAAATGATCAAGATTTGCAAGCCAAGAGAAAGAAGTGTGAAGCTGATACGGGATCAGATTTCAGAATCAGTTCTGATGGTTGCTTGATGTTTAAAAATCGAATTTGTGTACCGAAAAATGATGAATTGATTCAAAAGATTTTGCATGAAGCACATAATGGCTGTTTGGTGGTTCATCCAGGCAGTACGAAAATGTATAATGACTTGAAGAAAATGTACTGGTGGAGTGGAATAAAAAAAGATATTTCCAAGTTTGTATCAAAATACTTAATTTGTCAACAGGTGAAAGCTGAACACCAAGTGCCTTCGGGATTACTTCAGCCTATTATGGTTCCTGAATGGAAATGGGATCGGATTACTATGGGTTTTGTTTCAGGGTTGCCATTGACTCCAGGAAAGAAAGATATAATCTGGGAAATAGTTGACAGATTAACTAAGTCAGCTCATTTTATCTCGGTACGTATGGATTATTCTCTTAACAAGTTGGCTGAACTGTATGTTAGAGAAATTGTTAGACTACACGGAATACCATTGTTGATCATTTCAGATAGAGATCCAAGGTTTACCTCGCGGTTTTGGAAAAAGTTGCAGGACACGTTAGGTACGAAGTTAAATTTCAGTACTGCTTTCCATCCACAAACTAATGGGCAATCAGAGAGAGTAATTCAGATTCTTGAAGATATGCTTAGATTTTGTGTATTGGAATTTCAAGGAAGTTGGGAAAGATATTTACCGTTGGTAGAATTTGCTTACAATAATAGTTATCAGAAGAGTTTGAAGATGGCACCTTATGAAGCATTGTATGGTCGTAAGTGTCGAACACCTTTGTATTGGGCTAAACTCAAGGAAAATTTGATCTATGGAGTTGATCTAATAAAAGAAACCGAAAAAAAAGTGAAGATAATTCGAGATTGTTTGAAAGCTACTTCAAATAGACAGAAATCTTATGCAGATTTAAAACGAAAAGACATTGAATTTCAAGTTGGTGATAAAGTATTTTTAAAAGTGTCTCTGTGGAAGAAAGTTCTCAGATTTGGACGGAAGGGCAAATTAAGTCCGCATTTTATCGGGTCGTATGAAATAATTGAAAGAGTTGGACCGGTAGCCTATCGGTTAGCATTGCCATCTCAATTGAAGAAGATTCATAATGTATTCCATGTGTCTATGTTACGTCGGTATCGTTCGGATCCTTCACATGTGGTTTCACCGACAGAAATTGAACTACAACCAGACATGACCTATGAAGAAGAACCGATTAAGATTTTAGCTCGAAAGGTCAAACAGCTAAGGAACAAAAGTATTGCACTTGTGAAAGTGTTGTGGCAAAATCATGGAATAGAAGAAGCTACATGGGAACCCGAAGAAACTATGAAGAATCAATACCCACATTTGTTTACCGGTAAGATTTTCGAGGACGAAAATCTTTAAAGGGGGAGAGTTGTAATATCCCGAATTAAAGCCTAATCGGAATAGTGATTTCGTGACCACAAATCCGAGATAGAAATAATTATTTTTTAATTATTTTGAGGTTTATGATATGATTGCATAATTGTGTGAAAATTTCGTGAAGAAATTTTTGGCATAACGGGTTTAATTTAAAGTTAGGGACTAAATCGAATAAGTTGCAAAACTTGCATTCTAGAAGTTTTTAGTATGAAATTGCTTTGAAATATTAATTAGGAGGTCTTAAATGGTACTTTGACCAATTTTAAGTTCATGGAAAAAATTAGGACATGGAAGGAATTTTTTTGAAAGTTTAGTAAGGAGGGGCATTTTGGTCATTTGGATATTAAATGAAATGAAAAGGGAAAAATAACACAAAATTGGTTATCATCTTCCTTAGTTGCTACCGAATGCTCCCTCTCTCCATAGCTAGGGTTTCTTCAACTTTCAAGCTTCATAGTAAGTGATTCCAAGCCCCGTTTTTAATGTTTTTACGTTTTTGAAATCCCGGTAACTCGGTATAGATTATAATAGTAATATTTTGAGTTTGAGTTCATATTTGGAAAAATACCCATAGGTGAAATTTGTGAATTTTGATGTTTTATGATAGAATATGAGGTTTTAAATTATGTTAGACAACTTGTGCTACTCGGTTTTGAGTGAAAACGAGTAAAAAAGCTTAATCGACAAAAATACCTAATAGTCACAAATACATGTTAGAGTGCGAATTTGATGTTGCCATAGAAGGGAAAAGTGATCACCATGTTATAAAACATAAGAATAAGGAATTAAGTTTAATTCTCGAGATTTGGGGCAAAAGTATAAATATGCAAAGTTTAGGGGTAAAATTGTAATTTTGCTAAAATTTTAATTAAAGACTAATTTGATAATGTGAGTATTAAATAAGCTAAATGTGTTATTTTAGATCAAGAAAGACGTGGAATCGACCCCAATCGAGGAAAAGAAAAGATTGTGGACTAAATTGCAAAATCATAATATTTTGGTACCAAGGTAAGTTCATGTGTGAATAATGTAGCATAATTTTTATTTATAATTTATTGATATTAATTATATGATATGCTGATTTTTATCATGAAATATATGCTTTGTGGTTATTTTCGAATAAAATGCAAATTATGTGTAGTATTTGTTAAATATAAAGTGCTACCGAGTATTGGTTTCGGTATTTTACGGAAGATGGCAAGGATATGTGTTCGATGAAAATCTCATTTGAACCTTAGGAATGGATTAGGATACAAGTGACATGTCACTAGGATGGTTGAGCATCTGAACTCGTTGAGTTGAGTCCGAGTTCACTTACGGATGCGAATGTGCGAACTCGTTGAGTTGAGTCCGAGTTCGTGAGATGTAACTAGGCATCCAAACTCGTTGAGTTGAGTCCGAGTTCACTTAGGGGCGGGTTAGATGATTTCTTGATTACATATGTGGCACTTATGTGCAAATTATCCATGTATCTGAGTTATATTTCGATGTGTTCAACGGGTAAAATTTCTAGTGAAATGGAAGAACACTTAAGATGCAAGTGAAGTTTTGGTAAGTGTTGTGAAATGGACACTTTGGACAGGTATGTACTTAACCCTCGGGTTGAAAATAGATACAACAACGATAAGGTGGTAAGATGATGAATCATGTTTAGAAATGTGATCTATGTTTTGGTGATACTATGCTAAGGTTGTTTGGTATAATTGTATTGTTATGTTACTTGTTATTTGTAGATGAACTTACTAAGCATTTATGCTTACTCCCTCCTTTTTATTCACTATAGTTTTGAACAAGCTGGCTCGAGAATCGAGACAGGTCGAAGGTTCGATCACATTATCCGAAGGACATTTTTTGGTAAATGGCTTGTAAAACTTAAGTATGGCATGTATAGCAATATACCTATTTCGTGAAAATAATTTTGTGATATGGCGGTGATTTGGTTGAGAAAATGCTTGATAATGATAGGTCATGGAAATGACTAATTTAGACCATGTTTGATGTCATGGAAAGTTAATAGGTTATCTAGTCCATAAAAACTCATGAAAAGATGAATTTGCCATAAACAGAACATTGCAGCAACACTGACGTGAGTTTGAAGATTTACTAAAAATCATAGAAATCGAATTTGGTGATGAATTAAATATGAAATTGAAGCCCAATATGTCTATTTTCACATAAAACAAATGAAACAGGTAAAGGAATTATATGTTAGAAGATATTTGAATTTTTGTGAAACAGGGCCAGAGTGATTTCTGGATCCCCTGTTCCAAATTTAGGAATTCGCCATAAATTGTACAAAAATAATTAGGTGTTTTATTTTATATTCTTGGAATCCTTATTGAGTCTAGTTTCAGGATAGACAAATGTCACAGTCATATAAATTTTTCACAGAGAGATATATGGTGTGTAGTAAAAAGATGTCAGTCCAGCCAAGTTCTGAAACAGGGGTAAATTTAACTAATAAACTGTACTAATTGGCCCAACCTGAAATTCTAGAAAAACATTTACTAAATAGATATATGAGTTTAGATTTAGGGAAAATTTACAGATCTTGATTTCGAGTTTCGTAACTTGAGATATGATTTTTGTTGTAACTGTGACGCAGGTAACTAGAAAGCTGTGAATGTAGAAACAAATGATTCGAAGTTCTTAATTTGATAAATTATGTTCGGTAACATCTCAAGCTCGACTCCGGTGACGGTCTTGGGCGTGGGGGCGTTACAACTAAAGATCTAGAATTGAAAATTGAATCAGTGTCTGTGGTATGTGAGTTTACCGATGTGTTTCCGGAAGAACTACCAGGTTTGCCTCCTGTTAGAGAAGTTGAGTTTGGTATTGAGTTGATTCCAGGTACCACACCCATTTCTATTGCTCTGTGTAGAATGGGCCCATTGGAATTGAAAGAATTGAAAGCTCAGTTACAGGAATTAATAGATAAAGGCTTTGCAAGACCTAGTAGTTCACCATGGGGTGCACCAGTGCTATTTTTGAAAGAGAAAGACAGATCGATGAGATTGTGCATAGATTATTGGTAGCTTAACAAGGTAACAGTAAATAATAAGTACCCACTACCTAGAATTGAAGATTTGTTTGATTAATTGAAGGGAGCCACTGTGTTCTCCAAGATAGATTTGAGATCTAGATATTATCAGTTGCGAGTTAAAGAGTCAGATATCCCGAAGACTGCTTTTCGGACTAGGTATGGTCATTATGAGTTCCTTGTGATGCCATTTGGCTTAACTAATGTTTCTACCATTTTCATGGACTTAATGAATCGAATTTTTAGACCGTACTTGGATAAGTTTGTAGTTGTGTTCATTGATGATATCTTAATTTATTCTCATGATGAGACTAAGCATGCACAGCATTGGAAGACAGTTTTACAGATTTTGAGAGATAATCAGTTGTATACCAAGTTCAGCAAAAGCGAGTTTTGGTTACGAGAAGTTGGTTTTCTAGGACATATTGTCTCAGGTGAAGGTATCAGGGTTGATCCAAGTAAGATTTCAACTATTGTTGATTGGAAGCCTCTTAGAAATGTATTAGAAGTCAGAAGTTTTCTTGGTCTTGCCAGATATTATAGAAGATTTGTAGAGGGATTTTCCATGATAGCTATCCCGCTGACAAGATTGCTATGAAAGGATGTCAAGTTTGAATGGGCTGAGAAGTGTCAATAGAGTTTTGACAAGTTAAAGGCATTGTTGACTGAAGCTCCTGTTTTAGTACAACCAGAACCAGGTAAGGAGATTGTGATTTACAATGATGCGTCCTCGAATGGACTTGGTTGTGTACTAATACAAGAAGGAAAGGTAATTGCTCATGCCTCTAGACAGCTAAAGCCACATGAGAAGAACTATCCGACACATGATTTAGAGCTAGCTGCCATTATTTTTGCGCTGAAGATCTTGAGACATTATTTGTACGATGAGAAGTGCCGAATATTCACTGATCACAAAAGTTTGAAATATTTGATGACTCAAAAATATTTGAATTTGAGACAAAGAAGATGGCTAGAGTTGATTAAAGATTATGAGCTAGTGATCAGTTATCACCCAGGTAAGGAAAAAGTTGTTGCTGATGCTTTGAGTAGGAAATCTTTGTTTGCATTAAGAGCTTTGAACACTAGTCTAGCCTTATCAGATGATGGTTTTATCTTAGCTGAGTTGAGAGCTAAACCGATGTTTCTTGAAGAAATTTGTGAAGCTCAGAAAAATGACAGTGAGTTGTTAGCCAAAAGAGCTCAGTGTGAGTCAGATATAGAGTCAGATTTTCAGATTAGTTTTGACGGTTGTTTGATGTTCAAAGATAGGGTATGTGTACTGAAGAATGATGAGCTTATTCGAAAGATCTTACAGGAAGCACATAGTAGTTCTTTGTCTATTCATCCAGGTAGTACAAAGATGTATAATGATTTGAAGAAAATGTACTGGTGAGTAGGAATGAAAAGGGGCATTTCAGAGTTTGTTTCTAGATGCTTGATCTGTCAGTAGGTAAAGGCCGAACATCAGGTACCTTCAGGTTTATTACAGCCTGTGCTATTCCCTGAGTGGAAATGGGACCGAGTTACTATGGATTTTGTGATAGGATTACCGTTGACACTGAGAAAGAAAGATGCAGTATGGGTTGTGATTGATAAGTTAACAAAGTTGGCTCATTTTATCCCAGTTTGTATGGATTATTCACTTGACAAGTTGGATGAGTTGTATATTTCAGAGATAGTTAGACTACACGGGGTACCATTATCGATCATTTTAGAGAGAGATCCAAGATTTACTTCACGATTTTTGAAGAAGTTATAGGAAGCTTTGGGAAAAAGGTTGAGTTTTAGTACAGTTTTCCCTCCTCAGACCAACGGTCAATCAGAGAGAGTTATTCAGGTACTTGAAGATATGGTTAGATACTGTGTACTGGAATTTCAAGGTAGTTGGGAAAAGTACTTACCATTAGTAGAGTTTTCCTACAATAATAGTTATCAGTAGAGTTTGAAGATGGCACCTTATGAAGCTTTTTATGGGCGTAAATGTCGCACACCTTTGTATTGGACAGAGCTTAAGGAAAATCAGATTTACGGGGTTGATCTAGTTAAAGAAACAGAAAAGCAAGTAAAAGTCATCAGAGATTGCTTGAAAGCAGCTTCAGACAGACAGAAGTCGTATACAGATTTGAAGAGAAAAGAGATTGAGTATCAAGTTGGTGACAAAGTCTTTTTGAAAGTATCCCTGTGGAAGAAAGTTCTCAGATTTTGCAAGAAAGGTAAACTAAGTCCACGTTTTATTGGACCGTTTGAAGTGATTGAGAGAGTCGGACCATTAGCATATAGGTTAGCTTTGCCAATTGAGTTAGAGAAGATTCATGATGTATTTCATGTGTCTATGCTACATCTTTATCGTTTATATACAACACATGTGATTTCTCAGACAGAGGTTGAGATTCAGCCAGACATGACTTACAGTAAAGAACCAGTAAAGATTCTAGCTCGAGAGGTAAAGCAATTAAGGAACAAAAGTATTGCACTTGTGAATGTATTATGGAATAGACATGGGGTAGACAAGGCTACATGGGAGCCCGAAGAGGCTATGCAAAAACATTACCCAAATCTCTTCACAGGTAAGATTTTTGGGGACGAAAATCCCTAAAGGGGGAGAAATGTAACATCCCGAAATAGGGCCTAAATGGAATAGTGGTTGCAAAACCATAAATTTGAGGTAGAAAAATTTATTTTATTATCATTTTAAGGTCTATGGCATGATTTCATGATTGTGTGAAAATTTCGTTTAGAAATTTTATCGATAGAGGGTTCAATTTGATATTTAGGACTAAATTGCAAAAGTTGTAAAATGTGTGTTCTAGTTCACAAAGGTACTAAGTACTTGTGAGTAATGGGTTTTTAAAGTGGAGGTCCTTGGATAGTAATTAGACCATTATACTACTTTGGACAAAAATACCTAAAGGAAGATAAAACACCATAGTTTTTAATTAAGGGCATTTTGGTCATTTAGTTTTTAAAATGAAATAAAAACAAAATTAAAAGCCAATTTTTGTCCATCTTCAACCCCTTGGCTGAATTTCACATGAGGAAGACATACCTAGGGTTTTTCAAGCTTCCAATCTCGATTGTAAATCCATTTTAGCCCCATTTTTAATATTCTTTACGTTCTTGGAGTCCCGGTAACTTGATTAAGCTTATTCTAGCAATAATTTAACCTAGGGATTATATTTGGAAAAATACCCATGGGTGAAATGTGTTTATTTTGATGTTTTATGGTAGAATATGAAGCTTAAAATTATGTTAAACAACTTTTGGTAAGCGATTTTACGTGAAAACGAGTAAAACGACATAATCGGTAAAAATACCTAATGTTCATAAGTACATGTTAGAGTGAGAATTTGATGTTACCATATAAGGGAAAAATGATCAGCATGTCATAAAACATGAGAAAATAGGATTAAGTTTAATTTTCGAGCCTTGGGGAAAAAGTGTAAATGTGTAAAAGTTTAGGGCAAAAATGTAATTCTGCCAAAGTTTGAGTCAAGGACTGTTTTAATAAATGTGAGTATTAAATAAGCTAAATTTTTTATTATAGATCAAGAAGAATGAAATCTAGAGTTAGACCAGGGAAAGAAAAAGATAGTAGACTAAATCGATATAGTTGATCGTATTTTGTTTCGAGGTAAGTTTGCGGTAAATAAATGCAATATTCTATTATTTTATGTTAATGTTGTTAATTTCCAACATGTGTATATTTATTTTATGAAATTATTCAAAGAAGACTCAAGCATGAATTGACGAAGAAGTAATTTCAGAAAGTCCCTATTGAACCTTAGGAATGTACAGGATACAAATGTCATGACATTAGGGTTTAAGGATACCATGTAAGACCATGCCAAGGCATGGCAATTGGTAAGTTTTCTAAGCAAGGATATCATGTAAGGCCATGTCAAGACATGGCATTGATAAGTGTCTATAAGGCAAAGGTCCCATGTAAGACCATGTCAATGCATGGCATTGGTGAGTTCATAAGGCAAGGATACCATGTAAAACCATGTCGAGACATGGCAATGGTAAGTTTCAAAAGGATACAACGTAAGACCATGACAAGTCATGGCAATGGTAAGGTACCCGTGTATCCTTAGTATTCCAAGTGGCTCAACGGGAAAATTTAAAGAGAATATCAAGGTAAGGTAAGGTAAGGTAAGACAAGTTATACTAAAAAAGGTAAGACAAGTTCATGCTAGAAGAGCAAAGGTAAGTATATAATATTCATGTATGCTTGATAAGGAAAAAGGTAAGTAAAATATATTAATAAATTTGATTAAGTAACTAAGTATTTAAGTAAGTGAGTAAGTGAAGAAGTTTAAAATATGTCTATGACAATTAATGAAGTTACATTAAGTAGTATCATGCCAAGTAGTAAGCTAATTCTTATGAATGTTATTTATTTGCATGCAAACTTACTAAGATTAATGCTTACCCCCTTTATTTTCCTTCTTTTTATAGTTTTTTCAAGCTAACTCGGGGATTGTAAAGTATGTCGGAGGTCCGGGCACACTATCACAAGGATTATTTTGGTATAGCTGGATGTTTCATTTTGAGTATGGCATGTATAGCATCGTAGCCATCTTGTGTGTATGATGTTATGATATGGCTAATGAATGGTATGTAAATACTTGATAATGATTAGCTATTGGAATGGCTAATCAAGGACATGTTTGGTGTTATGTATGCCTAAATGCTAGTTATTCCATGGAAATCAAGAAAAAGGTGAAATTAGCTTTAAAACAGTATTGGACAGCAGTAATGATGTGAATTTGAAAAATCACTAAAAATAGTAGAAATGGATTTAGATAGTGAATGAGATATAGAATTAAATATTACTGATTCTATTTTCATATGAAAGAAACAAAGTAAATAAAGGAGTTGTATTTTATGAGATATTTAAATTTCGTGAGATAAGGTTAAAGTGATTTCTGAATCCCCTACTCTGACTTTAGAAATTCACTAAATATTGTGAAAAAATAATTAGGAGTTCTACTTTATATGTATATATTGAGTACAATTTTAAGAAAAATAAACGACATGGTTATTTTAATTCTATATAGGGATAAGATTAATTCGTAGTGAACAAAGGTTAGAGCAGCCGAACACTGAAACAGGGGAAACTTTAACTAATAAACTGTACTAATTGGCTAGACCAAGAATTCTAAAAAAAAATAGTAAGAAGATATACGAGTCTAGTTTCAGATAAAATTTATGGATTTGAATTTTGAGTTTCGTAACTCGAGTTATGATTTATTTAGTGACTATGACGCAGATGGACAGTTTATTTATGAAAGATGAAATAAATTTTTTTAATTTGTTTAAGCGATCGAAAAATTTTTATTGATTCCAGTTTGTTTTTGAACCATTTTAATTTCATGTTTTAGGGTCTCGAGGACCCTTTTAGGGACATAATGAATGAATGAAACTATATTAATTTTAAAAGAAAATTTTTATGCCCCGAATTAGTAAGCTAACTTTGGTAACACCTAGTGCTCGACTCCAACGATGGTCTCGGGTAAGGGGTATTACAATTTCTTTCTCCGGATCCTGCACCTGCCAATTACTACCAAACAAATCCTTCTTGCGAACAAGTAAAAGTAACATATAATAACATTTATGCACAGTCCAATCTTCTTAATGTAAAGCAACGAAAATGTGACAGCCCTAATTTGACCCTAATCGGGAAGTGGTTTCGGGACCACAAAACTGAGTCACAAAAATAATTAAAAGTTATATTCTATGCTTATTATATGTGAAAGTGCATGTATGAATGTATCGTGTTTTAATTTTGTCATTTGAATGTGGAATTAATTAAAAAGGACTTATGTGAGAAATTTTGAAAATGTGATAGGTTGAAGTGTAGTAGCCAAATATTGCATGGCTTAAAATATGGGGATTTGCATGTCAAATTCCCCATTTTTAAGTAAGTGACCGGCCATGATGATGGTTGAATAGCCATATATACATTATATATTAATATTATAATAGTTAACGGCTTAAATTATGAAATAAAAGAAAATTAACTAAAATAAGAAAAGTTGGTAAAAAGGAAAAAACAAAAAAATGTTTTGTTCATCTTCTTTCTTAGCTTATCCGAATCTTAAAGAAAGAAAAGGGAGATAAGCCATTCGGTCACCTTTAAGCTTGAATTAAGGTAAGTAATTTATGTTAGTTCTTGAAATTTTACCATATTTTAAGCTAGTTACTAAGTCCCTTACTTAGCCCATGTCAAAATTTTTAATTGTGTAGTGATATGAGTAATCGGCCATGGAAGAATTTGAGGAAAATGGTTGTTGTCTTTGTGTTTTAATGAGTAATTGTGGACGGGTGAAGTTTGAGCTAGTTAAATGTTCATATAGGTGGTTTGGATGATAGGAAAAAATCGGCTTGTGTGTATGTGTAGTTGCCGAATGTGAATTTAGATAACATTTGTGTAATATTTGCATTTTAAAATGATGGAATGGGGATTTAAGCTTGATAAAATTTTTGTTAAGAATGAATGGAAGAAATATGTGTATTCGGCTATGGATTATTGGATAATAAATTGGTGTGGATGCTTTGAATATTGAGTATATATTGTTATAAGTTGAATTTAAGGTTTGTTAAATTGTCTTTGTGATTGCCGAATGTGTGTATAGTCAAAGAAAATTTGTTAAAGTGTTTAGTTAATTGATATTAGGTCAATGGTGTGTGTATAAATTATTTAAAATAAAAACTTTGAATGAGTATTAAAGATTGTATATGAATTTGGCCTTGGGAGAAATTTTAGTATAAATGCTTGAATGTTAAATAGGTTATTGCTTTAATGACCGAATGTGCCAAAGGATAATGCATGAACTAGTTGATCAATATGTGTTAAGGAAATGTGAATAAATTTCTATTTGATAAGCTATATATTCGGCTATAAGGTTAAGATATGTATATGAAAATATGATAAGCCATATGAGTTTTGTGTCTGTGTATGTGAATTAGGTATACAATGAATATTCAGCTATGAAGGCTAAAGGTTAAGTCATAGAAATTTTGGTGATATTCATATTCGGTCATTAGGGTTATATGTAACTTGGCTATGTCGGTTACGTGTTAAGGTAATTTACTTATTTGATATGTGTATTCGGTCATAAAGGTGTACATGAGGAAATGTTAAATTAATGGTATTAAATTGCTTAATGTGATTAAAAATGTGCATGACCATTTTGTAGTTGAGCTAAAAGTAGCTATATGACCTATTAAATTTCTTGTAATATTCGGCCATAAGCTAGCATGATGGAACTTTAATAAGTTAAATTTGTTTGAATTAGCTCAAGAGCATAGAGAACCAAGGTTGGACAAGGGAAAAGGGAAAGTAGTTGAATAGCCGATCTGAGACTGTTCGAAAATATTCAAGGTAAGTTTTAAGTAGTTAAACATAAATAATATTCGATAATGACATGACATATTATGAGAATTAAGTATTACTTGTAACGTATGTATATGGCCAAATGGAAAATATATTATAGAAGTAAAAATGTGATATGCTTTTATGATTAAATGATAAGTGTTAGATGAATATGAGTGAGTTGTTATGTGTAAACTATCAAATGATAAGTGCGAATGATGAAATGTAATAAAAGTGAATAAAATGCAGGGTGATATATTCGAATGATGCTAGTACCTAATTTGGTGTGATTGTATTATATGAAAATTGTTGATTTGAATATCGTACTGTACTATTCGGGCCTTTGAGTCTAGCAGGCTATGATGCCGATGAAATACTATTCAGGCCTTTGAGCCTAGCAGGCTGTGATGCCGGTGAAATACTATTCGGGCCTTTGAGCCTAGCAGGTTATGATGCCGGTGAAATACTATTCGGGTCTTTGAGCCTAGTAGGCTATGATGCCGGTGAGATACTATTCGGGCCTTCAAGCCTAGCAGGCTATAATGCCAGTGAAATGATTCGGGCTTTGAGCCTAGCAGGCTAAATGCCGGTGATTTGATAAAAGTCAAAGACTAAGATATCTCATGTTATAACGGCAAATGAATACATTCAATAAGTTAAGTTGGCCAGGTATGCATTATGTACTTATATGTGGGTTTGAATTGATTTGAATCATAAGTGTATAATGTGATACGTATGTGAATAAATGACATAACTATATCTATGATCATGATACATTCAGTCAAAGTATGCGAAAGTATTTGATTTATTTAAGTTATATGAATTCATATTAAGTGAAATAAAATTGCTAAATGTGCATTATGTGCTTGTGTATATTCGGCCAAATGGCAATATATCTAGAAAATGGCCTATTGAGAAATTGAATGATCGAAGTATAATTGAGTTTATTTGTTTGCATTGCTTAAAACTTACTAAGCTTATAAAGCTTACTTTGTTTGTTATGTTTCTTTGTTTTATAGATCGTTGACTCTAGCCACTTGCTCGGGAATCTTCGACAACTCGTCACACTATCTATTGTTTTGGTACTATTATGTTTTGGATCTAGTATGGCATGTATAGAATATACTATAGATGAATGATGTTTTGAGATGTTGTTGTATATAAGCCATGCAAATATGGTAACTTTTGAATGTCGATATAAGTCTGAATTTCAATCTTTGATTTTTGTTTGGCTATGTATATAATTGCTAATGAACTTGTGTAAATGTGACTGTACAAATGTAGTGTTTTGAATTGGTAGCACTTCATAACCCAGTCCAGCGACGGATACGAGTTATAGGGGTGTTACATTTTATTGGTATCAGAACTACGGTTTAGTCAATTCTAGGACTAACGTAGCGTGTGTGAGTCTAGCTATACATGCCATAAAGTGTTAATATGATAGTGTGGTGATTTCTGACAGTTGAAATGTGTTTTTTGTATAGTAATGAATTCTGATCCCAATCGAGCAGTAGCTGATGATGTAGAGAGCGTAGCACCTGCTCCCGTGCACAGGACAGTACCGTTGGACTCTCAACCAAATGCTAATAATCAAAATGATGAAGCTAAACAAGTCTTCTATGCTATGATGAACGATTGGTTTACCCAATATGTTCGAACTAATCCGGCTGTTACACAACCCCTACCCCCGACTAATACAAACCATGCACCTGTGGTACCTCCAGTAGTCGACCCGTTGAGATTGAGCAAGCCCCCAGTTGATAGAAATTGAAAGTATGGGGCTACTGAGTTCAAGGCTACTGACAGTGATGATGCCGAGCAGGCTGAGTTTTGGCTCGATAATACCATAAACGTGTTTGATGAATTATCGTGCACACCCGATGAGTGCCTAAAATGTGCTATATTTCTGTTACATGATTCTGCCTACTATTGGTGGAATACCTTGGTCTCAGTTGTGCCAAGAGAATGGGTTACGTGGGAATTCTTTCAAACCGAGTTTCGTAAGAAATATATTAGTCAAAGATTCATCGATCAGAAATGGAAGGAATTTCTCGAGCTCAAACAAGGCTCTATGATAGTTACCGATTAAGAGCGAATGTTTGTCAGACTTAGTAGATATGATCGGGAATGTGTTTCGTCTGAGGCTATCATGTGTAAACGCTTCGAGGACGGGTTGAATGAAGACATCAAACTGTTGGTGGGTATTTTGGAAATCAAAGAGTTTGTAGTGCTTGTCGAGCTAGCTTGTAAAGCCGAAGAGCTCAGTAGAGAGAAAAGAAAATTTGATGATGGAGCTAGAGAGTTCTGTAAAAGATCTTTGGGAAAATCATTTCATCAGTCATCAAAAAAATTTAGAGATGACTTAGTCCAATCTAAGAATACTTCGGGTTTTTCCAGACGGGACTGTGATCGACCCTTTGTGAGTACACGAACCACCTCTGTTGCCAGTGTCGGCAATGATCGTCAGGACAGATCTGAGTGCAAGCATTGTGGCAAATGGCATTCAGGAAGTTGTAGATTTCATGACCGCTCTTGTTTCAAGTGTGGATCAGTTGATCATTTTATCCGAGACTGTCTGAAATTAGCTGAACAGAATACTGATCCAAGTGGGAGACCTAGTAACACTGCAACACAAGGTAGACCACATAGACGTGCGGGTAATGCTAGTGGAAATCAAAGAGAGACCAAAGATACTATTGTACATTCTGGGGCTCGTGCTCCTGCTAGAGCCTATGCTATACGCGCGTGCGAGGATGCTTCTTCGCCTGATGTTATTACCGGTACTTTCACTCTTTTTGATACTGATGTTATTGCTCTGATTGACACCGGTTCTACTCATTCGTATGTGTGTGAAACTTTGGCATCCAATAAGACTCTACCTGTTGAGTCTATTGAGTTTGTGATTGTGTCGAATCCTTTGGGCCGTTATGTGCTAGTTGATAAAGTGTGTAAGAAATGTCCCTTGATGATCCGAGATTCTTGCTTTCCGGCTGATCTAATGCTATTACCGTTTGACGAGTTTGATGTCATTCTCGGTATGGATTGGTTAACTATGCATGATGCGGTAGTGAATTGCAAGTGAAAGATAATTAACTTGAGATGTTCAAATGATGAGATAATCCGAGTTAAGTCTACCGATTTAAATGGATTACCAGCAGTAATATCTTCGATGTTAGCTCAAAAATATGTGAAAAGGGGTATGAAGCTTATCTTGCGTATGTACTGGATAGTAAAGAGTCAGAAAAGAAACTTGAGACAGTGCCAGTGGTTTGTGAGTTTCCGGATGTTTTCCCCGAGGAATTACCTAGATTACCACCTGTTCGGGAGGTAGAGTTTGGTATTGAACTAGTACCGGGACTATACCTATTTTGATAACTCTGTATTGTATGGCACCAACCGAACTAAAAGAATTGAAATCTCAGCTACAAGAGTTGACAGATAGAGGTTTTGCTCGATCGAGTTTTTCTCCCTGGGGTGCACCAGTACTGTTTGTGAAAAAGAAAGATGGAACCATGAGAATGTGCATTGATTATCGTCAGCTTAATAAGGTAACGATAAAGAATAAATATCTTTTGCCGTGAATCAATGATTTGTTTGATCAACTAAAAGGAGCCTCAGTATTTTCGAAGATAGACTTGAGATCGGGTTATTATTAGTTGCGAGTTAGATAATCTGACGTGCCTAAAACTGCTTTCAGAACAAGGTACGGACATTATGAGTTCCTAGTGATGCCGTTTGGGCTCACTAATGCCCCTGCTGTTTTCATGGATTTAATGAATCAGATTTTTAGACAGTATTTGGATCGGTTTGTAGTCGTGTTTATAGATGACATTTTGATCTATTCACGCGATGAAACTGATCATGCCGAGCACTTGAAGTTAGTATTGCAGATTTTACGAGACAAACAATTATATGCGAAGTTCAGTAAATGTGAATTCTGGTTGAGAGAAGTAAGCTTTTTGGGGCATATTGTATCCGCATCGGGCATCCGAGTTGATCCGAGTAAAATTTTAGCTATACTCGATTGGAAGCCTCCGAGAAATGTTTCAGAAGTTCGAAGATTTTTGGGACTTGCCGGGTACTACAGACGATTTGTAAAAGGTTTCTCAATGATAGCAACACCGATGACAAAGTTGCTTCAGAAAGATATCTAATTTTAGTGGTCAAAAAAGTGCCAGAAAAGTTTTGATCAATTAAAAACTCTTTTGACTGAAGCTCCAGTGTTAGTTCAGCCAGAATCCGGTAAAGAATTTGTGATCTACAGTGATGCATCTCTGAATGGTTTGGGCTGCGTGTTGATGCAAGAGGGTAGAGTTGTAGCGTACGCTTCAAGACAGTTTAAGCCACACGAGAAAAACTATCCAACTCATGATCTCGAGTTTGTTGCTATTGTTTTCACTTTGAAAATTTGGCGCCATTACTTATTCTGGGAAAAATGTCACGTTTATTCCGATCACAAAAACCTCAAGTACTTGATGATTCAGAGAGATTTGAATTTGAGAGAAAGACATTGGCTAGAATTATTAAAAGATTACGAGCTTGTCATTGATTACCATCCGGGAAAGGCTAACGTGGTTGCTGATGCTTTAAGTTGTAAATCACTGTTTGTTTTGCAAGCAATGAATGTGCAGCTGTCTGTGTCCACTGATGATGTGTTAGTAGCGGAGTTAAAAGCAAAACCGTTATTGATGCAACAAATCCGTGAAGCTCAAAAAGTTGATGATGAATTAGTTGCAAAACGAGAACTATGTGTTTCGAAAGAGGATTCAGAATTTTTGATTGATAGCAATAATTGTTTGAGGTTTAGAAATCGATTATGTATTCTGAGAAATTCAGAGCTTATTTCGATGATTTTAAGCGAGGCTCATAGCAGCCGAATGTTAGTTCACCCGGGTAGTACGAAAATGTACAACGATCTAAAACAACAATATTGGTGGCACGGTATAAAACGAGACATTTCAGACTTTGTTTCGAAGTGTTTAATATGTCAACAAGAGAAAGCGAATCATCAAGTGCCTTCGGGATTACTTCAGCCGATCATGACACCCGAGTGGAAGTGGGATCGAGTCACAATGGATTTTGTATCTAGGTTCCCATTGTCTCCGAGCAAGAAAGATGTGATCTGAGTTGTTGTTGATAGATTGACAAAGTCAGCTCATTTTATTCCCGTACATACGGATTATTCACTTGATAAGTTAGCCGAACTGTATGTTTCTTAGATTGTAAGGTTACACGGGGTACCTACTTCTATTGTGTCAGACAGAGATCCCAGATTCACATCGAGGTTTTGGAAGAAATTACAAGAAGCATTGGGTACTAAGTTGCATTTTAGCAACGCCTTTCATCACCAGACCGATGGTCAATCCGAGCGAATTATTCAGATACTCGAGGACATGTTGAGATGTTACATCCTTGAGTTTAGTGATTCGTGGGAAAAGTTCTTACCTTTGATTGAATTCGTATACAACAATAGTTTTCAATCGAGCATCAAGATGGCACCTTACAAGGCTTTGTACAGTCGTAAATGTCGTACACCTTTGTTTTGGACCGAACTCAGTGAGAATAAGATTTACGGAGTTGATTTGATTAAAGAGGCCAAATAGAAAGTAAAAGTGATCCGTGAAAGTCTAAAAGTAGCATCAGATGGTCAGAAATCGTATGCGAATTGAAACGGACAGATATAAAGTATCCAGTCAGAGACAAAGTGTTTCTTAAAGTTTCACTGTGGAAAAAGGTACTCAGATTTGGCCGTAAAGGCAAATTGAACCCAAGATTTATTGCACCTTATGAAATTACAGAACGGATTGGGCCAGTTGCTTATAGACTACTTTTGCCACCTGAACTTGAAAAGATTCACGACATTTTTCATGTTTCGATGCTCCGTCGGTACAGATCTGATCCTTCTCATGCGATTAATCCATCAGAGATTGAAATTCAGTCTGATTTGAGTTATGAAGAGGAACCGGTTCGTATTTTGGCTCGTGAAGTAAAAGAACTATGAAATAAGAAAATTTCATTAGTGAAAGTACGGTGGCTCAAACACGGGGTTGAAAAAGCGACTTGGGAGTCAGAGGACTCAATGAAAGAACGTTATCCTAACCTTTTCGCTGGCAAGATTTTCGGGGACAAAAATTCTTAAGGGGGGAGAGTTGTGACAGCCCTAATTTGACTCTAGTCGGGAAGTGGTTTCGGGACAACAAAATCGAGTCACAAAAATAATTAAATGTTATATTCTATGCTTATTATATGTGAAAGTGCATGTGTGAAAGTATCGTGTTTTAATTTTGTCATTTGAATGTGAAATTAATAAAAAAGGACTTGTGTGAGAAATTTTGAAAATGTGATAGGTTGAAGTGTAGTAGCCAAATACTGCATGGCTTAAAATATGGGGATTTGCATATCAAATTCCCTATTTTAAAGTAAGTGGCCGGCCATGATGATGGTTGAATAGCCATAAATACATTATATACAAATATTATAATAGTTAACGGCTTAAATTATGAAATAAAAGAAAATTAACTAAAATAAGAAAAGTTGGTAAAAAGGAAAAACAAAAAATGTTTTGTTCATCTTCTTTCTTAGCCTAGTCGAATCGTAAAGAAAGAAAAGGGAGATAAGCCATTCGGTCACCTTTAAGCTTGAATTAAGGTAAGTAATTCATGTTAGTTCTTGAAATTTTAGCATATTTTAAGCTGGTTACTAAGTCCCTTACTTAGCCCATGTCAAAGTTTTTAATTGTATGGTGATATGAGTAATCGGCCATGGAAGAATTTGAGGAAAACGGTTGTTGTCTTTATGTTTTAATGAGTAATTGTGGACGGGTGAAGTTTGAGCTAGTTAAATGTTCATATAGGTGGTTTGGATGATAGGAAAAAATCAGCTTGTGTGTATGTGTAGTTGCCGAATGTGAATTTAGATAACATTTGTGTAATATTTGCATTTTAAAATGATGGAATGGGGGTTTAAGCTTGATAAAATTTTTGTTAAGACTGAATGAAAGAAATATGTGTTTTCGGCTATGGATGATTGGATAATAAATTGGTGTGGATGCTTTGAATATTGAGTATATATTGTTATAAGTTGAATTTAAGGTTTGTTAAATTGTCTTTGTGATTGCCGAATGTGTGTATAGTCAAAGAAAAATTTCTTAAAGTGTTTAGTTAATTGATATTAGGTTAATGGTGTGTGTATAAATTATTTAAAATAAAAACTTTGAATGAGTATTAAAGATTGTATATGAATTTGGCCTTGGGAGAAATTTTAGTATAAAATGCTTGAATGTTAAATAGGTTATTGCTTTAATGACCGAATGTGCCAAAGGATAATGCATGAACTAGTTGATCAATATGTGTTAAGGAAATGTGAATAAATTTCTATTTGATAAGCTATATACTTGCTATAAGGTTAATATATGTATATGGAAATATAATAAGCCATATGAGTTTTGTGTTTGTGTATGTGAATTAGGTATACAATGAATATTCGGCTATGAAGGCTAAAGGTGAAGTCATAGAAATTTTGGTGATATTCATATTCAGTCATTAGGGTTATATGTAACTTGGCTATGTTGGTTACGTGTTAAGGTAATTTACTTATTTAATATGTGTATTCGGTCATAAAGGTGTACATGAGGAAATGTTAAATTAATGGTATTAAATTGCTTAATGTGGTTAAAAATGTGTATGACCATTTCGTATTTGTGTTAAAAGTAGCTATATGACCTATTAAATTTCTTGTCATATTCGGCCATAAGCTAGCATGATGGAACTTTAAGAAGTTAAATTTGTTTAAATTAGCTCAAGAGCATAGAGAACCAAGGTTGGACAAGGGAAAAGGGAAAGAAGTTGAATAGCTGATCTGAGACTGTTCGAAAATATTCGAGGTAGGTTTTAAGTAGTTAAACATAAATAATATTCGATAATGACATGACATATTATGAGAATTAAGTATTACTTGTAATGTATGTATATGGCTGAATGGAAAATATATTATGGAAGGCAAAATGTGATATGCTTTTATGATTAAATGGTAAGTGTTAGTTGAATATGAGTGAGATGTTATGTGTAAACTATCAAATGATAAGTGCGAATGATGAAATGTAATAAAAGTGAATAAAATGTAGGATGATATATTCGAATGATGCTAGTACCTAATTTGGTGTGATTGTGTTATATGAAAATTGTTGATTTGAATATCGTACAGTACTATTCGGGCCTTTGAGCCTAGCAAGCATGATGCCGGTGAAATACTATTTGGGCCTTTGAGCCTAGCAAGCTATGATGTTGGTGAAATACTATTCGGGCCTTTGAGCCTAGCATGGCAATGATGCCGGTGAGATACTGTTCGGGCCTTCGAGCCTAGAAGGCTATAATACCGGTGAAATATCGGGCTTCGAGCCTAGCAGGCTAAATGCCGGTGATTTGATAAAAGTCAAAGACTAAGATATCTCGTGTTAGAACGGAAAATGAATACATTCAATAAGTTAAGTTGGCCAGGTCCGTATTATGTACTTATATGTGGGTTTGAATTGATTTGAATCATAAGTATATAATGTGATACATATGTGAATAAATGACAACTATATCTATGATCATGATACATTCGGTCAAAGTATGTGAAAGTATTTGATTTATTTATGTTATATGAATTCATATTAACTGAAATAAAATTGCTAAATGTGCATTATGTGCTTGTGTATATTCGGCCAAATGGCAATATATCTAGAAAATGGCCTATTGAGAAATTGAATGATCGAAGTATAATTGAGTTTATTTGTTTGCATTGCTTAAAACTTACTAAGCTTATAAAGCTTACTCTGTTTGTTATGTTTGTTTGTTTTATAGATCGTTGACTCTAGGCACTTGCTCGGGAATCGTCAGCAACTCGTCACACTATCTATCGTTTTGGTACTATTATGTTTTGGATCTAGTATGGCATGTATAGAATAGACATAGATGAATGATGTTTTGAGATGTTGTTGTATATAAGCCATGCGAATATGGTAACTTTTGAATGTCGGTATAAGTCTGAATTTAGATCTTTGATTTTTGTTTGACTATGTATATAATTGCTAATGAACTTATGTAAATGTTATTGTACAAATGTAGTGTTTTGAATTGGTAGCACTTCATAACCCACTCTGGCGACAGATACGAGTTATAGGGGTGTTACAGAAAATTTTAAATGGAATATCTTTAAATGAAATTAATTTACTTAAGTACTGGCAATTAGCTAGGTCTAAAGGAATGAAACATAACTCTTTTCAAGAGTTATCAGTTGTCCCTATAGAGGTTAGCATGACAGTCACTAATCTAGACTATCACTAATCTATTAAGCTAGAGTACTATAGTAAGTAAAGTGGTAAAGGACTGTTCGTTGAATTGTAGCAGGCATGTATTCTTGGAAGATTTAATGTTGCTGAGTTTCCACGAGTTTGATGCCATATTGGTGTTGGACTAGATAATAAGACATAATGCAGTAGTCAACTGCAAGTCTAAAGGGTTATGGTTAGTATCCACCGATGGCAATAAGGTGTTCATCTTGGGAATAGAGCGAGATATCAGAAACAATTTAGTCTCAGTTCAGAAAGTTATTACTAATGGTGGAAATGCATACTTAGCGTATATTTTGGACTCGAAGATGGTGAGGGAAGAATTTGGGCAAGTACCAGTTATGAATGAATTTCCAAATGTCTTTCCAAAAGAACTTCTAAGGGTTCTGTCAAACAGAGACGTGGAGTTCTCTATTGATGTAACATTAGGGACTACTCCCATATCAAGTGCATCATACAGAATGGCTCTATTAGAGCTAAAGGAGTTCAAAGCTTAGTTGTAAAAGTGTTGGATAAGGGGTTCATTAGACCAAGTGTATCGCCTTGGGGTGCGCCAATACTGTTTGTCAAAAAGAAGGATAGGACCCTCCGATTGTGTATTGGTTATAGGCAGCTGAACAAGCTTTGCACATCATGGTTTGTGTAATAGTTTGATTTTCATGTGGTGACAGAATAGTGGTTCGGGACCACAAATTTCCATTGTGTCGACTCCTAAATATAATTTTTAGAATATTTATGGAGTCACTAAAGTTTTATTAAGATTTGGTTAAAAAATATTACTATTTAGATAGCTAATTTAATAAAAAGGACTAAATTATAAAAAAAGTTCAAAATATGCTAATTATAGTATTTAAGTTATGAAATAGCTTAATTAATAAAGGAGGAATAACTTAAGTAGCAAATATACCCTAGTTATTATAGTGGGGTGGCAACATAGTTGAAATTGATAATAAAAAAAATATGTAATAAATGGAAAATTTGTAAATTAATCTCAATTAAAACAAAATAAATTAAAGAAGAAAACAAATTCACTTTCATTTTCTTCTTCCAATGGTCGAAAGCCATAGCTAGGGTGAGGAAAAAGCTTTGGTTTTCTTAAATTCTTGAATGTATGCCCATTTTGATTCTGTTTCTTGTAATTTTTATGTTTTTGAGATCGTTGCAATTAGGTCTAGCTAGCCTGTTCCTTCATTTTTTAATCTGTTAAAAATCTTAGAAGTTGCCATTGATGAATCTTGAATGTTTTTTTTATGAATACCATGTGTTTAGAGCTTTGATTGTGTTATTTTGATGAATACCATATATTAGGGTTTGATAGTGAATTTAATGTTCATTAGGGACATTTTAAGGGCTTAGTATATTTGGATGGAACATTGACTTGAGAAAAATGGTTAATTTGATGATTTTTGGGTTAAGGGTCTAAATTACAAAAATTGTAAAATTTTTGGGTAATTATGTAAATTTGAAAATTAAAAGGGTATAAATTGTAAAATGGATTGAAATGTGAAAACTAAGCTGACAATTGAGAAATTTTACATTTTAGATTAAGATCCAGTTGATACTCGTGGAAAAGGAAAAATAGCAGAATAGTCCCTAAACTTTTGCAACTTCAACAATTTAGTGTAGATAAGTTTGTACGGTTTAAAATTTAACATCTATATGAATTGTTGAATAGTATAACATGGTACAATAAATATATTCAATTGTTAATAATGAATGGTTATTTGAGAAATGTTATTGAATTTGTTGTTTGGATTTGATTGAACGCGGGATAGAGTACAGTCGAGATATGGTGTGTTACGGGCGATTGGAGTGGAAATGGTTATAGAGTGATGGATATATATGTTTTTCGAGTAAACAGAGGTTCAAAATTTGTTGCAAACTCTCGTGTTATACTCTTTGTTTGTTGTGTTTCAGTTGGACTCGCTCTTATGAGCATTGGTGTGTTTCGGTTGGATTGGATCTTATGAGCATTTTGTGTGTTTTGGTTGGATTGATGACGTACTCTTATCTCGGTAAGGTAATTTTTTAATGATTTTAAAGGATGACAAGATATATTTGAGTATTGAATTGAAAGTTTGTAATTTATCGGTTGAAATCGTAGATAATAAGGAATTTTCATCGTTGAATTGTTATTGTTTGAATTTTTGTACTTACTTTGGTAAGATTTATTATTTTAATACGTCAAACTTACTAAGTTGCATTGAGCTTACTTGTATTATTTAATGTTCTTATAGATACTCAGAAGGTTAGACGGTTGGATTGACACTCAAGTCACGATATCTAGCATAATTCGATAGTTTTTGGAACATTCATTTCGGATTATATGGCATGTAATAGGCTTTTGTGTTATTACTACTAATGTTTTAGGATAAGTAAAATGTTAAGTATAATATTATGTGTAAATTTTCAACTTATATGATACATGTGAATGAGGTATGGTTTCACTACAAATATGAATGATATGTGTTAATGGTATGTTGTGATTGAGGTACTTAGGATAAGTACATTGGTTAGGTACTAGATTGGATGAACTGATAAGTTGTGTTTGATGTTTTATTTTGATATATAGTTATATATACTTGTGGTATCTATGAGGAGACATTGGTTAGACACTTAGGATGTTGATTTGGCATGTTGTTGGCTAGTTTAATGTCACTTTGAATAGGTCTTTTGGTTATTAAATGGTTTTCTTAGAACCCAAGTAAGCTTGTAATGGTAAACCTGTTGTTTAAGGTTCATTTTAGGTCTAGATGGCCTGAGACACGGGCGTGTAACTCAACTGTGTGTGACACACGGCTGTGTGTCCTCTGTAGGTTTCATTGTATGCAAGTCAGATAGCACACGACCTAGCACATAGGCGTGTGAAGCTATTTCAAAAGTTACACGGCTTAGCACACTACCTGGCAAACGGCCGTGTGGGGCTATTATAAGAGTTACACGACCTGACACACGAGCATATGACATGACCATCTAACTCTTCTCAGAGAGTTACACGGGTTGGGACATGGTCGTATGTCACTATTTCCAAGGTTACACGGCCTGAGACACAGGCATGTGTCTCAGCCTTGTGACCCCTACAGTCAAAATTTTTTAACTTTTTCTTTAACTTTCCAAATGTTTACAATTTGGCCCTAAATTGTGTCTAAGCTGTTTTTAAGGGTGTTATAGTTTGCGCCCAGCAACATCGGAAACATTACACAAAAACACCATTTCCTAAATCCTAACTTCAAGTAACTCATTGATAATTTCCCATCCATACTATACCATTATTAACATGAAAATCATGTATTGCAATACAGACTATGTCACTATATACTCCCATAAGGTACACCAAGTATACAAACATCGAGAAGTAGTCACAAACAAACAAAAAATTGTACATACAACATTCACAATAAATTTTCAAGTCACACAACATAACAGACAATGAAGTGTTTTGGTAGAGCACAAAAAGGTAGAGCCTTTTTTCTGGCAGCTAAGCATGACAACCATTTATCAATTAATCTAATAGTGGTAAGTCGTTAGAAACCTATAATCTTTAATTCTACAAAAGCTTTGAGAGTCCTTACTCTACTTCATCCTTTAATCCATGACGAGTAAAGAGAGATAGGAAGCTTACCATTTTCCCCAATTTCTCTAGTCCTAGACTTTAATCCATACAACAACTATGACTTGTAGAGCTTCCTTCACTTGCATCTTTTCCTTCAAAATGACTAAAGATGACGATGCCTTAGAAAGCAAAATTGGTAAGGAAAATTGAGAAAATCCTTTCTCCATGCACACTTATATATATACTCTTTTGGCTTGATTTTCACTAACCAATACAACCATTCATCCTTAATCATTGTGCCTCCCACTATGGAACCAATCGGTTCCATCCTAACTAAATTAGAATTGAAATCCAAAAAATCACAATTACCATTAAAAATTTTTTAATTTCCCAGTGAAGCCCAAAAATTCACTAGTCCTTTCAATTTAATCCTAGCTTTCTTTAGTTTTGGGTCAATAAAGATAACCGAGTGTTACAGTTTCAGTTTAACAAGCCAGTCAATAACATTCCTCAACTCCACCCAATCTCCCTTAAATTCCTATTTCAATCCATCCATTCCTCCAATATGCCAAATTTTCCAATCTCCATCTACTCAGTCAAGGAAGTTCCCTCCATAATCCACATACACTAATAAAAAAAAGCTCTACACACATAACAATGCATTTATTTCTATGACATATGGTACGGCACATGTCAATATGATAGTGCTCACCACATCTTGCATGCTAAGAGCAAATTTGCAAGCATTCATATTTTTCGCAGTCTAATGCATACTTACTCTACTTATTCATCGTAATCACACAAAACTATGAACTTTAGACTGAAGTCACAACAAGTATATGAACAAGACATTCCAACACAACAACAAACACCCAAGGGTGTGCAAAATCTCACCTAAACTTCTACATCCTCGATAGCTTTGCTTTTCTAAATGGTGGAGTCTCTTTCATTTTGGAAGCTAAGCATGAAAATTATTTTACAAATTAAACCATAAATTATTCATACTTTAAAAACTAGTATCTAGTAATATGCAGAATCTTTTCAAAGTTTTTCCAAAAATCCTTAACTCCTTTCTCTTTCCTCATATTCGTGAAAGCAAAAAGGTTAAGAATTTTTATTATATTTTTATGGCCTATAGTTTTAAGGAACTATTCTGTGAAAATCCCGTTCGAAAATTTTGACATTTGGGCAATCAATTTAGTCAAAAGGACTAAATCGTAAAAAGTGAAAAAGTTGAATTATACTTGTTAAAGGTGTCCAATTGCTATGAGATTTTAAATTAGAGGTTCTTAGTTGGTAATTAGACCATTAGATAAGTTAGTGGATAAGAATGGACATTGATAGGTAAAAATTTAAAGTTATGCATTGAGGGCATTTTGGTCATTTGGTAAATAAAATAATAAAAAAGGGAATATCAAGTCAAAATTGTTCTCCATCTTCTTCTTCATGTGCTGAAATTTCCTTGCTCACAATAGCTAGGGTTTCTTCAACTTTCAAGTTTGACTATAAGTACATCCTAGCTGCGTTTTTAATGCTCTTTACATTTTTAAAGTCCTTGTAACTCGATTTACCTATTTCTACCATTATTTTGAAGTAGGGTTCAAGATTAAAAATTTACCTGTAACACCCCTAACCCATTTCCATCGCTGGAATGGGTTACGAGATATTACCGAAGCAAATACTTATTCGTAAAATTTCCATGCATTTACTTCTATCATCTTCATTGCGTTAAGTTCATCTTTAATAATGCATAATTCATTATACTCCCATATACGATCCTTATTCGTACATAGCCGGAACACATAGTTAATCATTATCAAGTTCAATCAAAACTATTACATAAGTTTACATCATATAACAACCATATCATACGATTGCATGTTATGTTCAGACATAACCAGACGACCCATTATGCTATCTCAATTTAGATACTAAGATCATATACAATAGCCACGTTGCAATTAATCACTTATATAAATGTGTCATAATCGAACCACCCCAAAAACACATAGTTAAGATTTCTTAGCATTATCAACCCTCAAGCATATGTATAATTTTTATAGATATATATATTTATCATTCATTAATAGCATTAAACATTATAGCCAAGACAAATTATACCATGATTAAATATAACCAAATTCAAACTTAGTATTTAAGCTATATTCGCATGGCTAGAAGTATACATATCAAAGTTCAAACAAATACATATTAGCCTATACATGCCAAAATGTTCACTTAGACCAACTAAGAAGAGGGTACCAAAATGTTGCAAGCTGGTGTGATGACTTCGACGATGGTCCCGAGCACACAAAATGGATTAAAGAAATCTAAATAAAAGACAAGTAAACACACCAAATGAGTATTCAACTCAGTAAGTCATAAGCAATATAATACATTCCATTGATAAAAGATCATAAGAAAAATAATGTAAGATCTATTACTCTATCCATACCGAACTATGCCATAATTACTTAGATTATTGGTTCAATCTTAAGCCAAGTCCTTCTACCCAATCAAATATCAAAATAACCCAATTGATCTAGATCCATTTCTTCAAAGCATGAAACAATGATGCACTAGATAAATTCATACATATACATTTCATGTCTCAAATTCGATATTTTAGTTAATAGTTCTATCACTTTATTCTTTTCCTGCACATATTATATTATCAACCAAATTCGCACACATAGTGCTAATTAAGCTCGCACACATAGTGCCATACTAAACCGCACACATAGTGCCTGAAATTTTCACTCATGCATCGACATTCAAATCTGCACACATAGTGCCATTTAATTCCGCACACATAGTGCCAATGTTAACTCATTATAATAAGGCAATTTACTTAATTCAAATAGCATATAAAATCTGCACACAAAGTGACATTTAATTCCGCACACATAGTGCCAATGTTAACTCATTATAATAAGGCAATTTACTTAATTCAAGTAGCATATAAAATCTGCACACAAAGTGACATTTAATTTCGCACACATAGTGCCAATGTTAACTCATTAAATAAGGCAATTTACTTAATTCAAATAGCATATAAAATCTGCACACAAAGTGACATTTAATTCCACACACATAGTGCCAATGTTAACTCATTATAATATGGCAACTTACTTAATTCAAATAGCATATACGGTCACATTAATAATATATATATCGCTTCAAAGGAACACCTAACAAAAGGTATTCTTTCATGATTCACTAGTATTATTTATGCACAAACTAATCAACCTTACAAAATGCTTAAGGACTTACCTTGTGTTGGGTAAAACGGTTCCAACTCGGCTACTCGATGTTCTTTGCTTTGCCCTTGCTTGATTCCCCTCCTTTAAGTTCTTGAGCTTAATCAGATAAATTAATTAGTTTAACCGTCTTGCTAGATATTTATATCAAAATATTAGTGATTTTATATCATAAGAAACACATGATAAAATTTTATCTTTCTACCTTATGCTTTTGAGCTATTCGGCTAATAACCATATAATATCACCTTACAATCAATAATCCAATTACACATACATATATAACACATATATATTTGTATATACGGCAACCACCCTTACTAATTTCTCACATATATAGTCTAATAATTTTCATTACATTTTACAACCGTAATTGTTCAAGACATTAAAACTTCAACAAATATTCATCTATTACCTCGAGGCCGAATGCATTGTCACTTTTCAACATAACATTATCTCAAATAGGTTTACATTCAAATATATATATAATCATGAATCAAACTCAACTTATAAGCCAACATCACTCATTTATTCGATTATATATAATCAAAGGTAATATCACAAATGGGCATACCTATATAGCCGAATGTGCAAAAATTAAATTCAACATCACCTATGTACTTAATTAGATGGCCGAATATGCAATATCAATTATAATATCATTTTTAATTCATTTACACACATAGTTTCATCTCATGAACACTTGACCGAATTTTTCCTAAACTAGCATAGCTTCACATCTATTTATAACATCATATAAATCCACATATATCTACATATCTACCCTAATTTTCTTTCACCTTTCTACTATTTTTGTTCACAACATCAAAAGCACCATACTCTTAGCATTTACCTCCCTCTAACCGTATGCCATTTAGTCACCTATTTAGGTAGAAAATTAACATACGGGATATAATAAGACATTGGCTACTAACTAGATTTTCACAAAAATTTAATAAAATTAACATGAGTCCTACCTTAATCAACCCCTCAGGATGGCCGAATGTATTAGAAAATTTCCTCCTTCTTTCCCTAGCTTACGGCATTTGCAAGAGGAAGAAGATGAATACTTTCTCTCCCTTTCTTATTTTATTCATCTTTTTCCTATTAATTTCTTTCTTTAATTTATTTTAACCATTAACTAATATAAGAAAAATTACAATAAAATTCAACTTAGTGGAAGAAGCATCATTGCTTGGCCGGCCACTACTTGAATTTTGGGCAATTTGACATGCAAACCCAAGCTTTCTCACCTTGTTGTTATTTGCTCCTTACAATTTACCTATCATCTTTTCTAAGTTTCTCAACTAAGTCCTTTCAAGAAAATTCACATTCCTAAGACTAAATTAAAACATTAAATTTTCATACACACACTATCACACATTAAATATATGCAATAAAAATTAAAGTAAATTTTTATGACTCGGTTTTGTGGTCCCGAAACCACATTTCGACTAGGTCAAATTAGGACTGTCACATTACCCATGTATGACATGCATGTGTTTTGATGTTTGTTGAAAGATATTGTATGTTTAAGGTGTGATAAACAACTTTTACTAAGTGATTTTTAGTGAAAATGCATAAAAAGGACTTATTTGTAAAAGCTGAAAAATGGGTAGTAGAAATGTGATTGGATGAAAAATGTGGGCTATTATGAGCATGAATTAGGTTCGATTAGGCTTGGGTAACAAACAAAATGGATACATTTCATTTTACGAGCTTAAGGACTGAAATGTAAATATGTCAAAGTTTAGGGGCAAAAATGTAATTTTCCATAAGTTGACTTTTGACTTTTGAACAACATTAAGTAATGTGATAATTAAGTAAGTTAAATTTGCTATTACAGATCAAGAAAAATGAAGTTCAGACCTTGATCGGCGGGAAAACATGGTTATTGACGATTAGGTCCATTTCTTACTATTTTGTATCGAGGTAAGTTTGTGTGCAAATAATGCAATGTTATATTATGTATTAAATGATTAATATAGCATAAATTGTATGATTGTTTCTATAAAACTATTAAATGAAGTTTCGATGATGAAAAAAATCTCGGCTGAACCCTTAGGAATAGTTTAGAATACAAGTGACATGTCATTAGGAAACCATGAGTTATGTGATTTATGTGAATCCGGGTGCTGGTCATGTACGTCCTACCAGTGGCTGGGTAGGCTGGCATGTGTTGCGAATACCTAATAGCTTGTGTGACCAACTCGTGTAACTACGTCTTGATTGACAAATGTGTGAGCAGGCCTGTGATTAGCTTGTGTGCGAGCCAGCCCTATGTGTTATGAGATATGAGGTGGCATTGGCTACATATGTGGCACTTATGTGCAAGACTTCCCATGTATCTGATAGTATTCCAAGTGTTCAACAGGTAATCCTAAGAGTATGTCAAAGCAAACAAAGTATGCAACTATGTTATGAGTTGGTACAGGTTCGTATGTAGAACTCGTGAGTATGGACTTTAGTATGAGATGAACTATAGTGTCGCCAAGCTAGCTTAGGGATCGACGGACGTCGGAGCTCGATTCACACTATCAAATGATTTTTTTCGTATACTTGGTTTCAATATTTTGAGTACGACATGTATAAGGACTTGGTCATTTTTTTATGTGTCATATTGGTTTAGCCAAATGTGTTGGCATTGTAACAATTAATGATTCATTTTGTATGTGGCCATTGAAAGTTGGCTAATATTAATCTTATTGGTCATTGGTATGTTTATGTGATGATGCTTATCATGAAGATGAAATTGGCGTGAATGGAAAAAAAAGTATGTGATGTTTATGCATGATAGATGTTAGTATGTGTAAATGATGTATTGATATCTTATTTGTGGCTGATTTGCTTGTATGTCTATGCTTGGATTGGTGTTGCTTGTTGTTGTGTAGGTTGGTGCAAGTAAGGGTGTCAAAATGGCTTGTAAATAGCCATATTTTGTCCTCACAGGTAGAGGCACGACCGTGTGTCTCAGCCGTGTGAAGGACACGGCCTAGGGACATGGGCATGTGTCTAGGGCGTGTGAAGTCTACACCTATTTTATGAAAAATTTTGAAAAATAAATTCGCCACACATTCTAGGACACGGGCATGTGACTTGGCCATGTGATTTCCTTTGGTGCATGACGTCATAAACAGAGAGTTACACGGGTTAGGGATACGGGCGTGTGTGACCATACGGCCAACCCACATGGGTGTGTCCCAAGCCACATTGGTGTGTGACACTGTTTTGATGAAAAATTTTATAAGTGTTTTAAAAATTTCTAAAGTTATCAATTTAGTCCTGAACCACTTTTAACGCATGTTTTGGGCCCCGTAGGCTCGTTTTAGGGATGATATGTTTATAAATGAAAATTTTTAAATTTGGATAGAAATTTATGTCTCTATTTTGTATGTTATTTTGTGTTTAAGCTCGATGATACTTTGAACCCTGTTCTGACGTCAGATATGGGTAAGGGGTGTTACATTTAGTGGTATTAGAGCTACAGTTTAGTCGTGTAACACCCCAAACCCGGCCTGGCCATTATGGCCGAATCTGGCAATGTCACATTGAATTGTTTTTTTTTCAAAGTGTGATATCATTGAAAAACCCTTTCTAAATTTAACTTCGTTGTGTGATTTTATTGATGATTTTGAAACGTGGCATTCATTTTAAACTTGTAACCCTATCAAGAGGTATTTACTTTGAAAACTTTTTAAATGTCAAGATATCGCTTTATAGTGGACGCTTTTTAAATCGATTGCGTTATTGTGTTTACTTTGTAAAAATGTTATTTCTTTTTAAAACTCAAGTTCCTAATACTAGCAGTTATAACCAAAGTAAATTAAAATCCCAAATTAAAAATAAAATCCATAGAGGCCTTATTACATAAAAAAACCTAAAATAAAATTATTTATAATTTAAAAATCAAATACTAAAATACGTGCGGTTGTGTGGCCACCTTTGAGTCCCTCACAACACCAATCTGCCTAAGACTGGGGATTACCTATATAGATAAACAAATGGGTGAGTTATGAAAACTCAGTGTGCAATCCCATATTAAATAAACAACAATGAGTAAACAAAGTCTGGGCCTTAGCCCATTACAGTATCAATATCAGTCTGGGTCAGAGCCCATTTTAGTGACAGTACAGTACAGACAGGCAATCAAAAGATCCTACCCAACCAGCCTCTACACTACATCTCCGTCCAACCCTACACTCCATGTGGGGATATAATCAACCCACCCATCCCTACACACCAAGTAGTACCGGTTGCGGCACTAAATAGTATATGCAGCAAAGCTGCCAGTACAATACACTTCCTCCAATCATAATAAACCCATCCCCATGCAACATATCATACATCATGTCGTGTCGTGTCATAATACCATACGTGTATTCAGTATGTTTAAAGTGGCATGCTCAAATATAATCATATATCTCATAGGGACATAACAGTCATTTTATCACACAGGGGCATAATAGTCATTTTACTAATTAGGGTTGTGACAGCCCAAAATTGACCCTAGTCGGGAAGTGGTTTCGGGACCGCTAAACCGAGTCACCGAAAGGTTTGAATGTGATGTTTATTGTCTAGAATATGTAATCATGAATGTGTGAAAATTTCAAGCTTCGATTTAGTCGATTGCATGTGAATTTAGTCAATAGGACTTATATAAAAAAAATTTTTAAAATGTGATAGGTCAATGCATGAGGACCTATTAGTGCATGTGGAAGAAAAAGGGGACTTGCATGTCAAATTCCCCCTCCCTAATATGTAGTGGCCGGCCATGCTATGGGTGGAAACATGTCACCAACATGTTGTGTTAGTGATGTATGGTAAGGAAAATAAAATAATAAGCATGATAATTAAATAATGAAAGGAAGGGTGATGAAAAAAAAAGAAAAAAAATAATAATGGTCTCATGCATACACCCCATTGCCGTAAGCTAAAGGAAGGAAAAGAAAGGTTTTGTTCATCCTTTTTCAACCTCTTTTGACCGAAAATCCTAAGGAAGAGGATTAGGAGGAAGTTTGGCCATGCATGTAACTAGATTGAGGTATGTTTAATGTTATTCTTTGAGATTCATGTATATTTTAAGTTGTAAGTTCAAAATCTACCTAGCCATGGTTCAAACTTTGTTAAATGATGGAGATGACATTCGGCCATGAATGTTACGTTCTTGGTTGGTATTTTGATGTCTTTGGTGATGAGGTAAGGAGATGGTTGACTTTGGGTGTTTAATAAAAGGGTTTGGATGTGAGAGTGTGTGAGAAGTAGAAATGAGGAGTCTTAGCAACTCCATGAAGGTTCGGCCATGGTAGTTTGAGGATTAGAGATTTTATTTCTTGTTAAAAATTTGATGAATCCTAGTGTGTGAAGTGTTTGAACCAACTAAGGATTAATAGATGCATGGGTACAAAGTAGGAAGAATCGGCTACTATGGTTGACACCAATGCCGAATGTAAAGATGTTATAGTAAATAATGTATGTGATTTGAGTTGATAATGTGAAAAAGGATAATTAGATGTATTATAAATGATATAAAGATTTTAGAAATTATTTTGGTTAGGTGTGTGTATGATTAAGTATATTCGGCAATATACTTAAAGTGAGTACTTGATATTATATGGGAGTATGTATATTCGGCCACATGAGTAAATATATATATGATGTTAAATTTGATTATGTATAATGGGCATTAAGATGTGGAACTTAAGAAATGTAGTCATATGTGGAATTACATGATGTTATAGTTGACATTGTACACACATACATCCATTCGGCCATCAACATGAGTAATTAGTGAGGATGGTTGCCGAATATACAAACATACATAAGCATGTGTAAATGAATTATGAATGTTTAACAAGATGGTTAAACTAGTGAATTATTGATTAAGCTCAAGGAGCTAAAGGAGGAGAATCAAGCAAAGGCAAAGAAAAGATCACTGAGTAGCCGAGTTGGAACCGTCTTACCCAACACAAGGTAAGTCATTAAGCATGTAGTTGGTATTATTTCAAATGGTCATAATGTTTATGTATTGATGCTGAATGGAATGAATAAATATACATATATATATATGCATGTACGTATGTGATGATGAAATTGTTGAATGAAAAGAAAAGAGGTAAGATGTACTGAGTTGTTGATCTCGGCACTAAACGTGCGGATATAACCATTTATGACCATGAGATTGGCGCTAAGTGCGCGGGATTAAATTGTACAGCACTAAGTGTGCGATTTGACTATGTTGCACTAAGTGTGCGAAATGAATATGATGCACTAAGTGTGCGAATTGACCATGCGGCACTAAGTGTGCGAGTTTGACTATGTAGCACTAAGTGTGCGATTTGATTATGTAGCACTAAGTGTGCGAGTTGATTATATAGCACTGAGTGTGCGGACTCAATATACATTCGTGAATCATTATGGACACTATGTGTGCGACACTATTGAGTCGATCGCGGACAGCGGATCGGGTAAGTGTCTTGAGTACATGGCTAATAGGTGCTATGCTTATACTTGGTGTTGAGCTCGGTAAGTTTGAACCTATGTGACAAATATACTTGAAGTCACGTACATAAAATTTATCGTAGGATGGGTGAAAGGCCGTTTAGTCGTTTGATTGTAACGAAAATAAATTGATTTATGAAAATGCTTCAATGTCCTATTGATGAGTATATGGAATGTGAATGCATGAATTGATATGAAACTGAATCGATAGGTTTGAGGAACTATGGTATGGTTCGGTATGGATGGAGTAAATTGTCTCGTTCCATTTTGTTTCCTCTTGTGATAATGTTATTGACGGATGGTAGTGCATTGCTTATGACTTACTGAGTTTTAAACTCACTCGGTGTTTCCTTGTCACCCATTATAGGTTGCTTGGACTCATCTATTTTTTGCGGGGTCAGGCCGTCATCGAAGTCATCACACCGGATAGCAAGTTTTGGTACTTTCTTCTTAGTTGGCTTAGAAGAACATTTTGGCATGTATAAGCTACTACGTTGTGTTTGAACTTTGGCATGTAAACTTTAAGCCATGCGAAAATGGCACGAATGTTCGATTGAGTTGGATCAAGGGTAGGCATGAAATGGACCTAGTTACTTTCGTAACAGATGCTGGCAGCAGCAGTGTCAAGAGATTGAAAAATCACTAAAAATAGTAGGAGTGGAATTAATTAATGAATAAATTATGTAATCGAAGCTCGATGAGTCTGTTTTCATGAGGAAGTAACGAAAAGATCATATGGGCAGTATATTAAGAGATAATCAGATTTTTGTGGGACAGGGCCAGAACGGTTTCTGGATTCCCTGCTCCGACTTTGGAAATTCATTATAAATCAACCAGAGATAATTAGGGGTCGTACCATATATTTACAGATTCCTCTCTGAGTCTAGTTTTCATAGAAACAAACGGCATCAGTATTGAAGCCCCGTGCAGGGAGATATCCAAGTCGTAATGGGCAAAGGTCAGTGTAGTCGACCCCTGCAACATGGGAGACTTTGACTAATAAACTGTACTAATTGGCCCGACCACAAATTCTATAAAAAAATACATAGATGGGAACATGAGTCTAGTTTCTGGGAAAAATCACAAAACTGATTTTCGAGTTACGAAACTCAAGATATGATTTTTAAAACAACTAGAACACAGATTGGGCAGTGTCTGGAAAATAAATTTTATAAGGGGTTAAAGTCAGTTAACACCTCGTGTTCGACTCCGGTGTCGGTTTCGGCTTCGGGGTGTTACATTTGATTGGTATCAGAGCTATGGTTTAGTCGGTTCTAGGACTACCATAGCGCGTATGAGTCTAGCTATACATGCCGAATGTTAATGTTTAAATGTGTGATGACTTCTGACGGTTGAAATGTTTTTGTTTTGATTAGTAAATGGACCCCGGTGAAGAAAGAACCCTAGCGGATGACGTTGAGAGCGTAGCGGCTGCTCCTGCACAAGGGACGCCGCCTGTTGAACCTCAGTCATCTGCGAATAATCAAGGTGAGGGGGCTAAACAAGCCTTCTTTACCATGATGAATGAGTGGGTCGCGCAATATGCCCGAACCAACCCGGCTGTCCAACAATTCCCAAATTTGAATAATCCACCCCAAGAGCCTGTAATGCCATCAGTCGCTGATCCTGTGAGGCTGAGTAAGCCACCTGTAGACTTGATTAGGAAGCGTGGGGCCGAGGAGTTCAGGGCCATAGTAACTGATGATGCCGAAAGGGCCGAGTTCTGGCTTGATAACACCATTCGGGTGTTCGATGAATTGTCATGCACACCCGACGAATGTCTAAAATGTGCTGTATCTTTGTTGCGAGACTCAGCCTACTATTGGTGGAGGACCTTGATTTCCATAGTCCCGAACGAGCGAGTAACTTGGGACTTCTTTCAAACGGAATTCCGAAAGAAATTTATTAGCCAACGGTTCATTGATCAGAAGCGTAAGGAGTTCTTGGAACTCAAGCAAGGCCGTATGACTGTATCTGAATACGAACATGAATTCGTAAGACTCAGTAGGTATGCCCGGGAGTGTATAGCTGATGAGGTTGCTATGTGCAAAAGATTCGAGGAAGGATTGAATGAAGATTTAAAGCTACTAATGGGTATTTTGGAAATAAAAGAATTCGTAACACTAGTCGAACGAGCCTGCAAGGCGGAAGAACTTGGAAAAGAGAAGAGGAAGGCTGAATTTGAAGCTAGAGATTATCGTAAAAGATCGACGGGTAAAGCTTCGTTCTCAGCTGTAAAGAAGTTCAGGGAGGACATTAATAAGTCGAGGGCGACTGCGGGAATTTCCATCAGGGCAAGACCATCGATGGGCTCCCGAGCTACTTCGGTAGCTAGTGTGTGCAATAATCGTCATGAGAAACCTGAATGTCCCCAATGTGGAAGACGACACCTAGGTGAATGTTGGGGCAAGTCTACTAGCAGGGCCTGTTACGGATGCGGTTCGAAGGACCACTTCATTAGAGATTGCACGGAGCTGGATGAGAAGAATAAGATTCAAGGTGCAAGACCTAGTGGAGTGACATCTAGAGGTAGACCACCGAGAATTTTAGGAGGCAGGGGTGGTAGTCAGAGGGGGGCCTCTGATACGGCCGATCGAGCCGAGAACCGTACTCCTGCTAGAGCATATGCCATTCGCGCACGAGAGGACGCATCCTCCCCCGACGTCATCACTGGTACCTTCACTCTCTTTGATACTAATGTGATTGCATTGATTGACCCTGGTTCTACTCATTCATATGTATGCGAAACCTTAGCAACCAGTAAGACTCTACCTGTTGAGTCTACTGAGCTCGTAATTCGAGTATCAAACCCTTTGGGTCAATGCGTACTTGTTGATAAAGTGTGTAAGAGATGCCCTCTAATAATCCGAGAATTCTGTTTTTCGGCCGATTTGATGCTTTTGCCGTTCGACGAGTTTGATGTTATTCTTGGTTTGGATTGGTTAACCGCGCATGATGCGGTTGTGAATTGCAAAAGCAAGACTATCGATTTGAGGTGCGCAAATAACGAAATAATCCAAGTTGAGTCTGCGGACTTAAGGGGGTTGCCAGCTGTAATATCAGCAATGTTGGCCCAGAAATATGTAAGGAAAGGGTGCGAAGCATACCTTGCGTATGTACTTGATGACAAGGAGTTAGAAAAGAAACCCGAATCGGTGCCGGTGGTTTGTGAATACCCGGATGTTTTTCCTGAAGAGTTACCGGGTTTGCCACCTGTTCGGGAGGTAGAGTTTGGTATTGAGCTTGTACCTGGAACTACGCCAATTTTGATCGCTCCGTATCGTATGGCACTAACCGAGTTAAAGGAGTTGAAAGCTCAGTTGCAAGAATTGACGGATAGAGGTTTCGCTCGACCGAGTTTCTCACCTTGGGGTGCACCAGTATTGTTCGTGAAAAGAAGGACGGAACCATGAGGTTGTGCATTGACTATCGTCAACTGAATAAAGTGACGATAAAGAATAAGTATCCGTTACCGCGTATTGATGATCTGTTCGATCAATTAAAGGGAGCATCGGTGTTTTCAAAGATAGATTTGAGATCAGGTTATTATCAGTTGCGGATTCGAGATTCGGACGTACCCAAAACTGCTTTCAGAACGAGGTACGGTCACTACGAGTTCTTAGTGATGCCGTTTGGGCTCACTAATGCCCCTGCGGTGTTTATGGATTTGATGAATCGGATCTTCAGGCCGTATTTGGATCGGTTCGTAGTTGTGTTTATTGATGACATCTTGGTCTATTCAAGAGATGAGACCGAACATGCTGAGCATCTGAAGCTAGTGTTGCAAATTTTGCGGGATAAGCAGTTATATCCTAAGTTCAGTAAGTGTGAGTTCTGGTTAAGAGAGGTTAGCTTCTTGGGTCATGTGGTATCCGCATCGGGTATTCGAGTTGACCCGAGCAAAATTTCAGCCATACTTAACTGGAAGCCTCCGAGAAATGTTACCGAAGTCCGGAGCTTTCTAGGGCTCGCCGGTTATTACCGACGATTTGTCAAAGGTTTCTCGATGATAGCCACACCAATGACGAAGCTACTTCAAAAGGATGTTAAGTTCGAATGGACGGAGAAATGTCAGAAAAGCTTCGATCAACTGAAAACTCATTTGACTGAAGCTCCAATTTTGGTGCAACCCGAATCGGGTAAAGAGTTTGTCATTTATAGTGACGCATCCCTACTTGGGTTGGGTTGCGTATTGATGCAAGAAGGTCGAGTTGTGGCCTATGCGTCGAGACAATTGAAGCCATACGAGAGAAATTATCCGACCCATGATCTCGAACTAGCCGCCATTGTGTTTGCATTGAAAATATGGCGACATTATTTGTTTGGTGAGAAGTGCCATGTGTTTTCGGATCACAAAAGTCTCAAATATTTGATGACTCAACGAGACTTGAATCTGCGACAAAGACGTTGGCTTGAGTTGTTGAAAGATTACGAGCTTGTCATTGATTACCACCCGGGAAAGGCTAATGTGGTTGCGGACGCCTTAAGCCGGAAATCACTGTTTGCTTTGCGAGCGATGAATGTACACTTGTCTGTTCTACCTGACAATGTGTTAGTAGCTGAATTAAAAGCCAAACCATTATTGACTCATCAAATTCGTGAAGCTCAGAAAGTCGATGATGAATTGGTTGCAAAACGAGCTGAGTGTGTTCCGAACAAGGAATCAGAGTTTCAGATTGATGATGATGGTTGTTTGAGGTTTAGAAGTCGTTTGTGTGTTCCAAGGAATTCGGAACTCATTCCGATGATTCTGAACGAAGCCCATTGTAGCCGAATGTCAATTCACCCGGGGAGCACGAAAATGTACAACGACTTGAAACGTCGGTTTTGGTGGCATGGTATGAAACGAGACATCTCCGACTTTGTTTCGAGATGTTTAATATGTCAACAAGTGAAAGCGGAACATCAAGTGCCTTCAGGGTTACTTCAGCCGATCATGATACCCGAGTGGAAATGTGACCGAGTCACAATGGACTTTGTGTCCGGACTGCCATTGTCCGCAAGTAAGAAGGATGCGATTTGCGTTGTTGTTGATAGGCTGACTAAGTCGGCTCACTTTATCCCCGTGCGTACGGATCTTTCATTGGATAAACTAGCCGAATTGTATGTCTCTCAGATTGTGAGATTACATGGAGTACCTATTTCTATCGTGTCGGATAGAGATCCGAGATTCACCTCACGATTTTGGAAGAAATTGCAAGAAGCTTTGGGTACCAAGCTGCATTTTAGCACCGCTTTTCACCCCCAAACCGATGGTCAATCCGAGCGGATAATTCAGATACTTGAGGATATGTTGAGATGTTGCATCCTCGAGTTCAGTAGTTCATGGGAACGGTATTTACCTTTGATTGAATTCGCTTACAACAATAGTTTTCAATCAAGTATTAAGATGGCACCTTATGAGGCTTTGGACGGTCGTAAATGCCGTACGCCATTGTTTTGGACCGAGCTTGGTGAAAGTAAAATTTTCGGAGTTGATTTGATTAAAGATGCCGAACAAAAAGTAAAGGTAATCCGCGAAAGTCTGAAGGTAGCCACAGATCGTCAAAAATCGTATGCGGATTTAAAACGAAAGGACATTGAATATCAGGTGGGAGATAAAGTGTTTCTTAAAGTGTCACCTTGGAAGAAGGTACTCAGATTTGGCCGTAAAGGCAAGTTGAGCCCGAGATTCATTGGGCCGTACGAAATTTCCCAACGAGTGGGGCCGGTTGCATATAGATTGATTTTGCCCCCTGAACTTGAAAAGATACACGATGTCTTCCATGTTTCAATGCTTCGACGTTATAGATCTGATCCGTCACATGTGATTAATCCCTCAGAAGTTGAAATTCAATCTGACTTGAGCTATGAAGAAGAACCGATTCGTATCCTAGCTAATGAAGTGAAAGAGTTGCGAAATAAAAGGGTTCCGTTGGTTAAGGTGTTGTGGCTCAAACACGGGATCGAGGAAGCAACCTGGGAACCCGAGAGCTCGATGAAAGAACGATATCCAAACCTATTTACCGGTAAGATTTTCGAGGACGAAAATTTCTTAAGTGAGGGAGAGTTGTGACAGCCCAAAATTGACCCTAGTCGGGAAGTGGTTTCGAGACCGCTAAACCGAGTCACCGAAAGGTTTGAATGTGATGTTTATTGTCTAGAATATGTAATCATGAATGTGTGAAAATTTCAAGCTTCGATTTAGTCGATTGCATGTGAATTTAGTCAATAGGACTTATATAAAAAAAAATTTAAAATGTGATAGGTCAATGCATGAGGACCTATTAGTGCATGTGGAAGAAAAAGGGGACTTGCATGTCAAATTCCCCCTCCCTAATATGTAGTGGCCGGCCATGCTATGGGTGGAAACATGTCACCAACATGTTGTGTTAGTGATGTATGGTAAGGAAAATAAAATAATAAGCATGATAATTAAATAATGAAAGGAAGGGTGATGAAAAAAAAAAGAAAAAAAAATAATAATGGTCTCATGCATACACCCCATTGCCGTGAGCTAAAGGAAGGAAAAGAAAGGTTTTGTTCATCCTTTTTCAACCTCTTTTGACCGAAAATCCTAAGGAAGAGGATTAGGAGGAAGTTTGGCCATGCATGTAACTAGATTGAGGTATGTTTAATGTTATTCTTTGAGATTCATGTATATTTTAAGTTGTAAGTTCAAAATCTACCTAGCCATGGTTCAAACTTTGTTAAATGATGGAGATGACATTCAGCCATGAATGTTACGTTCTTGGTTGGTATTTTGATGTCTTTGGTGATGAGGTAAGGAGATGGTTGACTTTGGGTGTTTAATAAAAGGGTTTGGATGTGAGAGTGTGTGAGAAGTAGAAATGAGGAGTCTTAGCAACTCCATGAAGGTTCGGCCATGGTAGTTTGAGGATTAGAGATTTTATTTCTTGTTAAAAATTTGATGAATCCTAGTGTGTGAAGTGTTTGAACCAACTAAGGATTAATAGATGCATGGGTACAAAGTAGGAAGAATCGGCTACTATGGTTGACACCAATGCCGAATGTAAAGATGTTATAGTAAATAATGTATGTGATTTGAGTTGATAATGTGAAAAAGGATAATTAGATGTATTATAAATGATATAAAGATTTTAGAAATTATTTTGGTTAGGTGTGTGTATGATTAAGTATATTCGGCAATATACTTAAAGTGAGTACTTGATATTATATGGGAGTATGTATATTCGGCCACATGAGTAAATATATATATGATGTTAAATTTGATTATTTATAATGGGCATTAAGATGTGGAACTTAAGAAATGTAGTTCTATGTGGAATTACATGATGTTATAGTTGACATTGTACACACATACATCCATTCGGCCATCAACATGAGTAATTAGTGAGGATGGTTGCCGAATATACAAACATACATAAGCATGTGTAATTGAATTATGAATGTTTAACAAGATGGTTAAACTAGTGAATTATTGATTAAGCTCAAGGAGCTAAAGGAGGAGAATCAAGCAAAGGAAAAGAAAAGATCACTGAGTAGCCGAGTTGGAACCGTCTTACCCAACACAAGGTAAGTCATTAAGCATGTAGTTGGTATTATTTCAAATGGTCATAATGTTTATGTATTGATGCTGAATGGAATGAATAAATATACATATATATATATGCATGTACGTATGTGATGATGAAATTGTTGAATGAAAAGAAAAGAGGTAAGATGTACTGAGTTGTTGATCTCGGCACTAAACGTGCGGATATAACCATTTATGACCATGAGATTGGCGCTAAGTGCGCGGGATTAAATTGTACAGCACTAAGTGTGCGATTTGACTATGTTGCACTAAGTGTGCGAAATGAATATGATGCACTAAGTGTGCGAATTGACCATGCGGCACTAAGTGTGCGAGTTTGACTATGTAGCACTAAGTGTGCGATTTGATTAGT